>NW_024061592.1:0-110773 GCF_016432855.1 Salvelinus namaycush
AGGGAGGTGACCAAAATCCTGATGGTCACTCTGACAGAGCTGCAAAGTTCCTCTGTGGAGATGTGAGAACCTTCCAGAAGGACAACCATCTCTGCAGCACTCCACCAATCAGACATTTCTGGGATAGTGGCCAGATGGAAACCACTCCTCAGTAAAAGGCACATGACAGACCACTTGGAGTTTGACAAAAGGCACCTTAACGACTCTCAGACCATGAGAAACAAGATTCTCTGGTCTGATGAAACCAAGATGGAACTCTTTGGCCTGAATGCCAAGAGTCACGTCTGGAGGAAACCTGGCACCATCCCTACGGTGAAGCATAGTGGTGGCAGCATCATGCTGTGGGATGTTTTTCAGCAGCATGGACTGGGAGACTAGTCAGGATGGAGGGAAATATTAACGGAGCAAAGTGCAGAGAGATCCTTGATGAAAGACCTGCTCCAGAGCGCTCAGGACCTCAGACTGGGGCAAAGGTTCGCCATCCAATAGGACAACGACCTTAAGCACACAGCCAAGACAACGCAGGAGTGGCTTCTGTAGAAGTCTCTAAATGTTCTTGAGTGACATAGCCAGAGCCCGGACTTGAGCCCGATCTAACATCTCTGGAGAGACCTGAAAATAGCTGTGCAGTGATGTTCCCCATCCAACCTGACAGAGCTAGAGAGGATCTGCAGAGAAGGATGGGAAAAACTCCCCAAATGCAGGTGTGCCAAATAAATTAGCTAAATGAAAGAGGAAAAACAATTTTTTAATCAATTTTAGAATAAGGCTTTAAAGTAACAAAAAGTGGAAAAAGTCAAGGGGTCTGAATACTTTCAGAATGCACTGTATACAGCACCACCTCCCCCATAAGCATTCCTGTCTTTTCTGTAGATGTTATATCCCTGTATTGCTACTGCTGGATCAAAGGAATTATCTCAGTGAGTTTCAGAGATGAACAGTAGAGTCCATTCCAAATTCAATAGGCAGACAAGTAAACAAAAACGTTTCAAATAAAAACTATTCCAGAAATGTCAAAGCGTATATAACACCCGTCCAAGAGACTGTCGACCAATCGCGCTCACATTGTCATGCTGTGACACGCAGTTCCTAATTCTCACGAAAATCTAACTAAAAAATCTATCTAACATCTAATCTATCTTCAAAATCTTTTTAAAGTCAGGGTATAAGTCGAGAAACACGCCTATTTTCCTTGAAAATACGTAATGGTAAGATTGCAAAGCTATACGATATTACAGAGAACAAGTTAAATATCTCTAATTATCTCTGAAAATATTTGTATTGTTGTGCTTCTTGTTCACGGAGGGTAATTAATCCCAATGTACTTTTCTTTAAGCTGTTAATACAAATTGAAAGTAGTTTTCCGATATCCTAATTTCTTAAAGTATTTCTGGTGATAGCAGGTGATAGTTATACACAAGCTAGGTCTATTTGAAACATTGCCATTCCATGGCAGCATTTACCAGCCACCAGGTTCAGAAGATTTAAAACCCACGTAAAATATATTTAAAACCCAATTCTATTTTGGTCCAAAGTTAAGATATAAATTATTCAAACGGAACATAATTTATGCTGGTTATTATTTTAGGCTATTTTAGTTTTGGAGTCAAACAGGTTTGTTATTTTATTTCAGTTTACTAAACAGTTTTCCCCTAATTACTGTTTCTATATTAAGCATGGAGGTTCCCCTATCAACCAGTCAAGGTACTGGTGACAAAGCAGGACAGATGGGACAGACGGAACCCTTCTGTGGTAACAGACTGGGGCGATTTGTAATCAAATCTAATTCCCAGGAATGGGGTTCATATGAACCACAGAGACTGTGTGGGATAATAACATGGCCCTGTCCAACCCTGCTTGTTCCCTCGACTCCGCTACCAACCACCAATCTCCAACAGGGCCCTTAACCTGTATCACTAGACACCTCATAGTGAGCTACAGGTAGGAATCAGCAATGAATCCCAATAATGAAACACCTCTGGGGAGGGGTGTCAACAACATTTAAAAATATAAATAAATATATAGTGTTTTATGACAAACCGGTTTTTACAAATCCGTCAAGACACCAACTTAGACTTTACTGTGAAATGCTTTACTTACAAGCCCTTAACCAACAGTGCAGTTCAAGAAGAAGAAAACGTTTACCAAGTAGACTAAAATAAAAAGTAATAATAAAAAGTAACACAATGAGAATAACGAGGCTATATACAGGGGGCACCGGTACTGAGTCAATGTGGAGGGTATATACAGGGGGCACCGGTACTGAGTCAGTGTGGAGGCTATATACAGGGGGCACCGGTAGCGAGTCAGTGTGCGGGGTTACAGGCTAGTTGAGGTAATCTGTACATGAAGGTAGGGGAGTGTAGTGACTATGCATAGGTAACAAACAACCAGCGAGTAGCAGCAGTGCACAAAAGGGAGGGGGGTGGGGGGGTCAATGTAAATTGTCCGGTGGTGATTTCATGAATTGTTCAGCAGTCTTATGGCTTGGGGGTAGAAGCTGTTGAGGAGGCTTTTGGTTCTAGACTTGGCGCTGCGGTACCACTTGCCGTGCGGTAGCAGAGAAAACAGTCTATAACTTGGGTGACTGGAGTCTCTGACAATTTTGTGGGCTTTCCTCTGACACGGACTATTATATAGGTCCTGGATGGCAGGAAGCTTGGCCCAGTGATGTACTGGGCCGTTCGCACTACCCTCTGTAGCGCCTTAGGGTCAGATGGCGAGCAGTTGCCATACCAGGCGGTGATGCAACCGGTCAGGATGCTCTCGATGGTGCAGCTGTATTACCTTTTGAGGATCTGGGGACCCATGCCAAATCTTTTCAGTCTCCTGAGGGGATAAAGGTTTTGTTGTGCCCTCTTCATGACTCTTGGTATATACCCACGTGGGTGATTGAAAGATGAACTGAGGTCCACACGCCAGTCCAGTTGATGGTGGTAATGCACCTTAAAGTTGGTTTCCAACCGCCATATAAAGTCCAAAGAAGAAAAATAAGCCTAAAAGAAGGTGAAATTACGAGAAACTAATTTGGTTTACCGTTTGGGGTATTGCGACTGGTTACTTATTTTGATGTGATATGAAAGTATTGTAGAAATTATTCTCAATTGATATGAAAGGGCAGCGATTTATGTTTCTAGAAATGTATCGCAATTGAGAATGGATTCACATTTAGATGAAATATTTGACTATTTTAGCTGCCAGAGCCAGTCTACCTCTGAAAATAACATACAGTCCTTGGACCTTGAGGAGTAACGGGGGCAGCAATCAGCAGTAGAAACAATAACAAAGCGTACTCCCTGCCCGTTTCGGGTAAAAAGCTGAGGGATGGGGCTGGAGAAATGCAACCATCCATGATATCAACATGATAGTTTTAACCATGTTTTGAGGATATACAGTGTTTGTTTATATTTACTGAAAAACATTGGAGTAAAAAAAAGTATAAGTCCCAAAATGGATGTAACAACTACTGATTGCCCCTTTAAGACTACATATTGGGCTAATCTAATAGGAGATATTGAGGACTACAGTATTTCAGGCATTGTCATTAGATGCGTTTGATCAATTGTTAACGTTTTGTTGATGGTCCACTCTTGATGTTCTACACGTTACAGTGTAGCTTCAGCCATTCCTGCAGAACAACATTAAAGTGTAGAACCCCTTTACTGCATATTGGTTCAACGACTGCAGAGACGGTACTTACTGGTGTTAAACAGATCTCCAACCTCCTCTTCTTCCTCCAATGTGACAGTAATCTCCCCCTCCTCTTTCACACCAAAAACTACATCCTCCTCTTTCTCATCTTCATCCTCTTTAACTCTGAACGCGTCTTCCTCTTCTTTCACTGTAACAGCCTCACCCTCTACTTCTTGTTTTACTGTGACATCCTCTTCTCCCTCCTCCTCTTTCACGACAATGTTCAGCCACAGACCTCCTTTCTCCGTCCAGCAGACCTTATCCTCTTCTTTAACAGGAGGGGAGAAGTTTATGGAGCTCATGTTCGGGGATGTTAGCTAGCTAGCTATCATTAGCGACTAGGCTAGTGCTAATTTAACCAGCCAGCTACTATAGCTGACTAATAACAAATAACGTAATATTAAATTAAATAGGTTAACAAGTAGATACGACAGAAGTGTGGCTAAAACACAGTAGCTAATATACACCGAAAGCGTCTAAATAGCTTGAATCTTTCGGGAATGTTGGCTAGCAAGCTACCGAGGTGGTTGACGAGCTGTTTCTGAAGAACCGTCCACTAGATTATACGTCACGCTGGCAGCGTCGCCTGAAAGACGCACATCGCCGTCTGCTGACTGGAGGGGAAACGCAGTTGAGGATCATATTTTATTTTCAGACAAAGATTATTTTAAATGGATTTAATTAAATAATACCATTATATTGAGACATACAAAGACAGGAATGTGTTGATTGATTAGTACGAATAAAAAATGTTTACCACAGCATATTTAAGGCAGTTTCATTAAGTTATACTACATCTAAATTAGCAGCTAGCTACTGTAGGTCTATACTGCTCCTACATGGTGTAACAACACATCATATAGATGTATATAATGAACAGACTAGGTCTATACTGCTCCTACACGGTGTAACAATAAATCATATAGATGTATATAATGAACAGACTAGGTCTATACTGCTCCTACACGGTGTAACAATACATCATATAGATGTATATAATGAACAGACTAGGTCTATACTGCTCCAACATGGTGTAACAATACATCATGTAGATGTATATAATGAACAGACTAGGTCCATACTGCTCCTACATGGTGTAACAATATATCATGTAGATGTATATAATGAACAGACTAGGTCCATACTGCTCCTACATGGTGTAACAATACATAATGTAGATGTACACTACCATTCAAAAGTTTGAGGTCACTTGTTTTTGAAAGAAAATCAATTTTTTTCACTTATTTAACTCTTTTTGCTTTGTCATTATGGGGTATTGTGATGTCATTATGGGGTATTGTGTAGATTGATGAAGGGAAAAAATGATTTAATCCATTTTAGGATAAGGCTGTACCGTAACAAAATGTGGAAAAGGTGAAGGGGTCTGAATAATATCTGACTGCACTGTATATATAGGGCCAGTAGTTAGTGACATCACTTCATGAAACAGGAAGTACAAATATATAACATAGATTCACAATATCAACATTCAATGTATCAAAATATATGACCAAGCTGGAAGTGGAAACGCCAGCCCAGTCACAATCCTAGAGGTTCACTGATGATCAACCTCCTCCTTCACATCTGACTCCTGATGATCAACCTCCTCCTTCACATCTGACTCCTGATGATCAACCTCCTCCTTCACATCTGACTCCTGATGATCAACCTCCTCCTTCACATCTGACTCCTGATGATCAACCTCCTCCTTCACATCTGACTCCTGATGATCAACCTCCTCCTTCACATCTGACTCCTGATGATCAACTTCCTCCTTCACATCTGACTCCTGATGATCAACCTCCTCCTTCACATCTGACTCCTGATGATCAACCTCCTCCTTCACATCTGACTCCTGATGATCAACCTCCTCCTTCACATCTGACTCCAGTGATCAATCCAGAGCGTCTTCTTTTTTGGGGAATCCCGATGGACGACGTTATCGAATAGGACGTCATCACCACCACCGCCCACAAGTTAATTGTCATTCAGGTTATTAATGGGAAGAACATTAGCAATATGTCCTGTCTGGTAACTTGTCTCGTTCAAAGGATTTACATTGGCAGGTGCACATTTGGGGGAAGGTGTTAGTCTTTGATTTTTACAGGCTTTCGTTTTTCCATTTATGTTTTGAGGTTGGACTTTAGCACGTATAGCTCGTTAGCACGTAGGACGCACTGATTGGTGTCACCTCGTTAGTCAGTATGTGTTACACATGTGCTGGCTTGTCCATCTCGTTAGTGGGAAGGTGTTTCACCTGAGCTGGTCCAGGTTCTATTTAAGAGTGTCTGGCCCAGTGCTCCAGTTGTCTTGATAGATGTGGAGAGTCAACACCTTTAGTTGCTCTACCTTTTTGGTTTGCTTCCTGTTTATGAGTTTTTCTTTTGTTTGCCTCTTCTTGGGCAGATTTAGTGGGTCTCGTGGTGGGTGTCTTTTAGGTCCCAGTTGTTGTTACTAGTCAATTTTAATTGGACACCCCCATATTGTCTTTCAGAACCCCTCCTAAAAAAACAAGCTTATATTTTGGGTTGGACATTGTAACATTTTAATCGATGGCATTTCCTTAGGATGCTCATAGTCTTTAAGTTGTTTTTTATCCTCTTATGTTTGTGTTCTAAATATTTCTGTTTACATTCATAGTTTTTTCCTGTGAAGCCATTGTGTTGCATCCATGTCTGAAATGTGCTGTATAAATAAAGCTTGATTTGAACATATTGCAAAACAAATTAACCCAATGACTGACCAATCAGACTCTTGCTAAACCAATGAATAAATATGTGCAAAAGCAACACAAATCTTGGTCCATCTTTAGTATGAAAGACAGTGGGAGATATACAAACTTTATACTATGTCACTTTTCAACCAACCCAGTCCATTTGTTGAAATCAACAATACGTCAAAGTATCCAACACTGAAAACTGAAACAAACAAATGGATCAAACAGATCAATCCCACTTTTCCAGCCTGCTGAAGGCGTGGTGGAGTGGTAAACACCACCCCTGGCTCTACCAGGGGCTTGAGGTGGTCTCCCACAGCTCTGCTGGTGGAGTGGTAAACACCACCCCCGGCTCTACCAGGGGCTTGAGGTGGTCTCCCACAGCTCTGCTGGTGGAGTGGTAAACACCACCCCCGGCTCTACCAGGGGCTTGAGGTGGTCTCCCACAGCTCTGCTGGTGGAGTGGTAAACACCACCCCCGGCTCTACCAGGGGCTGGAGGTGGTCTCCCACAGCTCTGATTATGTCATGTACTGTGGCCTTGCCGTTACATTTCTTGACTGCCCCTGCAACACAGAAATAAACACATTTAGTCATATTATATAAAACATAAAAAGTAATGGATATGGATCATCTATGGCCTCAGTTACACCTGGTACCTAAATGTGACTTCTGTCATCCGATCACTCCAAGCTCCATTAGGTTCAGATCTAACAGGATGGGCCTTTGACAGTCTGGACGCAGTCAGGCCACTGAATATAAATAAGCAACAGAAAGAGGTGGGGTGAATGAGTGGGGAAAAGTACATTCTACACAAATTACCTTCATAATAGCAAAGAACAAATGTGTGTGTCTGAGGGGAAATTAACTTTCATACAGCCAAATGGGGTGAGAAATTACACCAATATCAGTGGACAATTTGCACTAACGTAAATAAACATAGATGATGGAACATATTCCCTTTTGCTGACGTGATGAACCACTAAGGGGACATAAATATTTACCATCTAAACCATGTGTGACCTCTCACCTCTCTGGCTGTAGAAGTGTTCTTCCTAACCAGTCCCTCAACAGCTCTCTGACTGAGCTCCACCCTCACTGGGTCTTCAGAGGAGAGGAAGGATGGAAGGATGAATGGATCAGTCAGTCAATAAAGTGTAGAGCTGCTGTCTATGCTGTCTGACAAAATCACTATTTTAGTAGTTCATTAAAGTAAATAAGGCTTTATGACTGCTGAATACCAACTATCAATCACTTAGATCATGTATTTTCAGGTAGAGATACCTCCTTGGGATGTCCCTAGCCTGTTTAAGTTGACAGTTAAAATGGTTATGGTTAGGGTTTAGGGTAGGGATGTCCCAAGGATCCCAGATAGCATTGACCATTGTGCCTTCTTCTGTCTCTTTTACATAGCAGGTGATGAGTTCTGACTTCTGAACATGAAAATATTAAATATCCTTATTTTTGTGAAATTGAATTTTTCTCGTGGTTCGTAAGGGTAGGTAACAACACATCCGCAACGCTGATCCTCAACACAGGGGCCCCAAACTATCATGGTCCAAGCACACCAAGACAGTCGTGAAGAGGGCACGACTAAACCTATTCCCCCTCAGGAGACTGAAAATATTTGGCATGGGTCCTCAGATCCTCAAAAGGTTCTACAGCTGCACCATCAAGAGCATCCTGACTGGTTGCATCGCTGCCTGGTATGGCAACTGCTCTGCCTCCGACCGCAAGGCACTACAGAGGGTAGTGCGAACAGCCCAGTACATCACTGAGGCCAAGCTTCCTGCCATCCAAGACCTCTATACCAGGCGGTGTCAGAGGAAGTCCCCCCCCACTCTCTGTTATCATCTATCTAGTCACTTTAATAACTCTACCTACATGTACATATTACCTCAATTACCTCGACTAACCGGTGCCCCCGCACATTGCCTCTATACCGGTACCCCCTGTATATAGGCTCCACATTGACTCTGTACCCGGTACCCCCTGTATATAGTCTCCACATTGACTCTGTACCGGTACCCCCTGTATATAGTCTCCACATTAACTCTGTACCGGTACCCCCTGTATATAGTCTCCACATTGACTCTGTACCGGTACCCCCTGTATATAGCCTCCACATTGACTCTGTACCCCCTGTATATAGTCTCCACATTGACTCTGTACCGGTACCCCCTGTATATAGCCTCCACATTGACTCTGTACCCCCTGTATATAGTCTCCACATTGACTCTGTACCGGTACCCCCTGCATATAGTCTCCACATTGACTCTGTACCGGTACCCCCTGTATATAGCCTCCACATTGACTCTGTACCAGTACCCCCTGTATATAGTCTAGCTATTGTCATTTAACTTCTGCTCTTTAATTACTGGTTCCTTTTATTTCTTATTCTTATTTGTTTGTACTTTTTTTTAAACTGCATAGTTGGTCAGGGGCATGTACGTAAGCATTTCACTGTAAGATAAAACTCAATTTGATTTCACAGATTCATAGTACAGAATGAATGACTGACTGCCCGGTTCAACATCAGTTCACCATCTCACCTCATACTGTATTGGAGCAGCAACAGCTGACTGCCCGGTTCAACATCAGTTCACCGTCTCACCTCATTCTGTATCGGAGCAGCAGCAGCTGACTGTCCAGTTCAACATCAGTTCACCGTCTCACCTCATACTGTATTGGAGCAGCAGCAGCTGACTGCCCGGTTCAACGTCAGTTCACCGTCTCACCTCATACTGTATTGGAGCAGCAGCAGCTGACTGCCCGGTTCAACGTCAGTTCACCGTCTCACCTCATACTGTATTGGAGCAGCAGCAGCTGACTGCCCAGTTCAACGTCAGTTCACCGTCTCACCTCATACTGTATTGGAGCAGCAGCAGCTGACTGCCCGGTTCAACGTTAGTTCACCGTCTCACCTCATACTGTATTGGAGCAGCAGCAGCTGACTTGATCGTTGATGCTAATCAGCATGTTTGAATCTGAGAGTAAATAGAGCCGACTACAACTCTAAAAATGAAGGGTTCAACTGGAGTTGTTCTCAGATCCCTTAAGAACCGTAGGGTTCTTGGTCAATGAAAAACAGCCCCAAAACGTTCTTCAAAGAACTTGTTAGAAGGTGGGTTCATCGAGGAACCTCCGTTGTTGCTGGACTTCTTCCGGGAACTTCGCAATTACAACTGAAAACGATGGTGACAAGTTTGGATGCGACAACAGTTAAAAAGGTTAAGTTGGGTTGATGTTTGGCTCTGAATATGTCTCGAAATAATTTATATAATAATAATATAACATACTAATAATGAATAAGGAAGAGAATGATGGGTTTCTGTGAATATCTTCCATAACGTTAATATAGTTAATTACCGTAAATATTAGAAAGCCGGGTTTGACCGTCAGCGTTGTATGAGCTACAGTACAGCACCGTTATCTAGCTAGCTAACGTTATGTCCTAACTAGGCACAACTAGGTTTGGATTATTTCCTGAACTATATTATTTCCCATATATCGTATATCGTTTCCATAAAGTCAACATGGCTTTACACTCATTAACGAGTAGGACAGCTGAATTTGAAGTGTACATTTAACCTACATAGCAGTCAATACAAACTGAAATCTATTAGCATCTAAATGTGTGCAAATGATCTTTTCAGATGTTCTCAGAAATGAATCAAGTCCATGGAATGGATATAGACAAAAAGATAATTCAAGGACTATCAGAGGTAGAGAGGTGAGGCAGGGGTGAGGACATCATCCTGCTATTTTGACAGTCCCTGAAGGACAATACAGAAGAGGTATCTGCTCTTATTCCTTCCCTTTCTCTTATGTATTTTGTAATAAAATTAGCAAGTGTAGTAAGATCATTGCTTTACTTTACTAGGACTGGAGACCACAGCAGCGATTCTGCTCTTGCCCTACCTCTTCAATGAGGACCTGAGTGGCCTTTATGTCCGTGACAAGGTATGCCTATGCACCAATCATCTGTTTCTTCATAAACATAGGTGTGCATGCTGATATAAAACTACAGCTGAACATTTGTTATGTTCTTGTTAATTGTATGTGTATTAATCATTTCTTACTTTTGTTGACACAGATTTCACCGCTCTTCACTCCTTTACTGCACATCGGCGGAAATCTATTTCACCATGAGAGTGAAATTCCGCTGGCCTTTGATGGGGAGAACATCCACGCCCTCGAGGACATCCCCATGGGACATGGGGCTCTGCTAGGGCTGTATTTTCTATTTTCCCTTAAATTTCCCAAAAATGTCAGAAAAACACTTATGTTGTTAAGTTACTGTGTTCTGGGGATAAGAGAAGTTGGGGTGAAGTTACCAGGGCCGGTCATAAAGACCTAACATAACTAAGTGGATACGATATACACACTAAAGCTGAAAAAATCTGTATTTAGCATCAAGTCTACAATATTGTTAGTTTACCTATGATTCATTTTTAATGAATGTTGTTTTTATTGTACATCATTATTTATATATTTTTAAATGTCATGAAAAGCACTATACAAAGTAAATGTATTATTTATTATGGTCTGACATGTCTGCAGAAATGTTGCAATTTTGTAATGTGTTTTGTTTGGTAAATTGTTTTGTAAATATTAATTCACATATTAATTCACATGTGTGGTGCCACTAAATAAACAATTATTTCAATCAATATTGTTATTAAAATATGTTTTTGTAATGCAGGGAGGGTGGACAGGGAGTTAAAAAATGAACCCCAAAAGGTTCTTTGATGAACCATGATAAGGGGTTCTTCAATGAACTTATAGGGGTTCCCACAAAAGGTTCTTTGAATAACTTTTAGGGGTTCCCCCGCAGTTTCAATTTGAAGAACACCTAAAGGATACTCCAGGAACCTTTACTTTTTAGAGTGTATATTGATGAAAGTCACCTTGTCCGAGAGACATTTACATAGTTATACACAGCCCGATTTGGGATGACTATTTTGGGGCGAAATAGCGGCCACAACAGACAGACCTGATATCGCCCATAATTCGACGTCCTTGGACTTCAATGGCTGAGTGGGTATGACCAAAGTTATTCTATTTAGCTGCACTTTGTAGTACATTTTTACACTATAATTAATGTTTCTGATGCCACATAGCCCGTTTTCAAAGGGAGTCGTTGGTTTTTAGATGCAGTCGCTTTTTAGCTTTTTGTCTGAAAGTATTTTCTCAACTGCGAAACCAACTCCAGTCAGCAGATGGCGAAGTGCGTCTTTCAGGTGATTCTGCCACTGTTACGCATAATCTAGTGGACGGGACGCTTCTTCAACATCAGCTAGTCAGCCATCTTGGTTCACTCTAACTTCATGGAAAAAGGTTTATTCAATCAATCTAGCAACCCATTATTTACCCATACTGGTAAAATACAGGAATACACACTCAGAGCCTCCTGACTGGGCCCTGTTTACACCTCCAAGGTGCCCCCCTCACACACACTCAGAGCCTACTACACTTTGCGTGTTTCACTCACCTCTTCAAAAAAAAAAAAAAAAAAAGTTTGAGATATTGTATCGACTCGGCTCACTGCCTCTCAGATCAAAGGTGGGTCCATCTGCTCCGTTCCCAAAGTGTGGTCTCCCTGAGATCCCAAGTTTGAGGGATCCCTGGTGCACCATTTACCCAGGTCATCAGGAGCGGTCACCAAGTGAAGATTAACATCCCCAAACGTGGTTAATTTCTTTCATATCAAATGGAGACAAACTTATCACACAAGTCAGAGTTATTCTTAAACTAAATATTTATTCACTTATTAATAAGGGAGCAGGTCAATACAACGTACACATAAAAAGTGAATCAATTGAGTGCTCTACGATAATGATGGCTGGTCGAAGAATCACCCCCCGATGATTCGTTGAGAGCCACGAGACAAAAGTACAAAGGTCTTTTACAGCCAAGATACACCCCTTTCAACCTACATGACCAACAATAGACGTACAGAACGGGTCACAAGGTTAAGATTTGTATGAAAGATACTTATAATTCTCAGCAGACAGTATCTGCTGTAAAAACAGTACTCTGTGTGTAGAGACCAGGGTCTGGCCCTCGGGTCATCTCTCCCTGGTACCGTATAGAACAGAAACATTAACTCATGCTCTGGAATGCGGTCTCTTTAGGTTTTATCACCCAAAAGACATTGTAAATCTCCTGTCAGTGTTTTCTCCCAGAGGCCCATCCTCAGTAGAACACACATAGTTCTAAGAACCCTCTATTCTGTTGCATAAAACCACCATTTGATCCAATAAAAGTATTATAACATAATGTTGCAGTTTAGCTCTCAGTGTCCACTGAAAGTTGACTAGTAACGACAACTGGGACCTAAAAGTCACCCACCATGAGACCCACTAAATCTGCCCAAGAAAAGGAAAACAAAAGAAAAACCCACACCAAACTTAAAGACAGGAAGCACACCAAAAAGGTGGAGCAACTAAAGGTGTTGACTCTCCACATCTATCAAGACAACTGGAGCACTGGGCCAGACACTCTTAAATAGAACCTGGACCAGCTCAGGTGAAACCCCTTCCCACTAATGAGAGGGACAAGCCAGCTCAGGTGAAACACATACTGACTAGCAAGGTGACACCAATCAGTGTGACCTACGTGCTAACGAGCTAGACATGCTGAAGTCCAACCTCAAAACATAAATGGAAAAACCAAAGACTAACACTGTAAAAGAATGCTTAACACCAACAGAATTTTTTTTCATTTCACATTATAATCAACTACAATGATTCACCTTCACCAATATAAACATGTTGTCTACTGGCTGTCAACAATTAAAAACAAGAAAAAAACTAATTTTTTCCCCACTAGCTTCTAGAACTCTCGTCCACTTGGAACAAACAAAAAACAAAACGAAAAAACGTGCAGTCAAAACAAGATCCATGGCAACTCAAACGCAAAACTTTTTGACTGCCCAACCTTCAGACAATCAGAAACCAAGTTGTCCTCACCATGGACACAAGCACCAGAAACACTGTTGTTTTGACAAGTAGAAATAATTCACTGATATCGATTAGGGGGGAAATCAGGATGTAGGTGCTGTTGATACTAACACAACTAAAAAAATACATGGAAATGGGAGATATATTTTACCTCACTGGTTAGAGGACAACCTGCAGAAAACAGTCAGCTACATTCTGGAGTGATGCATTTAAATTTAGGGGTCGCAAAACAAAGGAACGCAACACTTATTTGTCATAACTCATCGATATCATGTTGAAATCAATTGTGCGAAAGGAGGGAGATGAGGTTTCACGTCCTGTTAAAACTAACAGCTCAAAAACCAATCAAAAATCCCTACATTTTGAAGTGTTGCATTTTGATTCAAGTGGGTCACCAACGTGGTAAGTGTAACACAGCTCTATTTGTGTTAGTCACTTTTTGTTAAATCACATAAATAGTACTCTTCTCTTCTCTTAGTCATTTTTTGTTAAAGATTTTCCCCCTGAGGCTAATATCCATATCATGTTGAAATCAATAGAACAGGGGACAAACATTTAGGCTTCTACATTGTGACATCATTAAAATACTCCTACTACAATGTTAAAACATTCTACATTGTGACATTATTAAAATACTCCTACTACAATGTTTAAACATTCTACATTGTGACATCATTAAAATACTCCACTACAATGTTAAAACATTCTACATTGTGACATCATTAAAATACTCCTACTACAATGTTAAAACATTCTACATTGTGACATCATTAAAATACTCCTACTACATTGTTAAAACATTCTACATTGAGACATTAATTCATTGATATCATGAAACAACTCCTTCATGTATTTTCTGATATTTGATCAGAGACCTTTTATCAGATTATCTCTGGTCACAGCTATCTCCTGTGTGTATTCTCTGGTGTACAATAAGATGGCCAGATGCAATAAAACTCTTCCCACATTGATCACAGCTGTAAGGTTTCTCTCCTGTGTGTGTTCTCTGGTGCACTGTCAGATGGCCAGATTGACCAAAACTCTTCCCACATTGACCACAGCTATACGGTTTCTCTCCTGTGTGTGTTCTCTGGTGTACAGTCAGATGGCTAGATTCAGTAAAACTCTTACCACATTGAGCACAGCTATAGGGTTTCTCTCCTGTGTGTCTTCTCTGGTGTCGAGTCAGAATGTTAGATGTAATAAAACTCTTTCCACATTGATCACAGCTATAGGATTTCTCTCCTGTGTGTATTCTCTGGTGCACTGTCAGATCGCTAGATTGAACAAAACGCTTCCCACATTGATCACAGATATAAGGTTTGTCTCCTGTGTGTGTTCTCTGGTGTACAGTCAGATGGCTAGATTCAGTAAAACTCTTACCACATTGAGCACAGCTATAAGGTTTCTCTCCTGTGTGTGTTCTCTGGTGTACAGTAAGATGGCTAGATGGAGTAAAACTCATCCCACATTGAGTACAGCTATAAGGTTTCTCTCCTGTGTGGATTCTCTGATGAATTTGAATGCCTGATGAGGTGATTCTCTTCCCACAGTCAGAGCAGCAGTGAGGTTTCTTCCCTGTGGATCTCTGCTGGTGTTTCTTGAGGTGTTCTGACCTGGAGAGACTCTTCTCTGCCTCGTCAGCATCATGAGGTTGTTGAGGCTCCGCAGAGGAACCACAATAGTCACGTCTCTCTCCTGTGTGAACGACAAAGTGTGACCGATGGTTAAAGGCCAACAACAGCAGAAATTCACTGTAAAAGGTGATGCCAACAGAGTAGCCATGATGTTGTACAACAATTGACGTCTGTAATAAATGTTCAAATTATTTGACAATTGTCTTAAAATGAGCAACAATAGTCATATTTTGTCTTGTTTTCACATTAGTAGTAACATCGATGATTGTAGGCTAGAAATAAGTTATTCATGTTGTTGAAATCCTAAGCAGTGTGCCAGACGACTTTTGGTCTCCAATATAGGCCCCTTTCTGTGTTTAATAAAATTGAGGTACGAGGGCGATGGACAGATAATTTAAATGCAGAAACTCCTCCCTGCTAATGAGGACACCGATAGCCACTAGCACAGTCAGTGTAGTCAGCTCAGCTATCCCCATTGAGACCGTGTCTGTGCCTCGACCTAGGTTGGGCAAAACTAAACATGGCGGTGTTCGCCTTAGCAATCTCACTAGAATAAAGACCTCTTCCATTCCTGCCATTATTTAAAGCGATTGTGATACCTCACATCTCAAAATAGGGCTACTTAATGTTAGATCCCTCACTTCAAAGGCAGTTATAGTCAATGAACTAATCACTGATCATAATCTTGATGTGATTGGCCTGACTGAAACATGGCTTAAGCCTGATGATTTTACTGTGTTAAATGAGGCCTCACCTCCTGGTTACACTAGTGACCATATCCCCCGTGCATCCCGCAAAGGCGGAGGTGTTGCTAACATTTACGATAGCAAATTTAAATTTACAAAAAAATAAAAATAAATTGTTTGTCTTTTGAGCTTCTAGTCATGAAATCTATGCAGCCTACTCAATCACTTTTTATAGTTACTGTTTACAGGCCTCCTGGTCCGTATACAGCGTTCCTCACTGAGTTCCCTGAATTCCTATCGGACCTTGTAGTCATGGCAGATAATATTCTAATTTTTTGTGACTTTAATATTCACATGGAAAAGTCCACAGTCCCACTCCAAAAGGCTTTCGGAGCCATCATCGACTCAGTGGGTTTTGTCCAACATGTCTCCAGACCTAGTCACTTCCCCAGTCATACTCTGGACCTAGTTTTGTCTCATGGAATAAATGTTGTGGATCTTAATGTTTTTCCTCATAATCCTGGACTATCGGACCACCATTTTATTACGTTTGCAATCGCAACAAATAATCTGCTCAGACCCCAACCAAGGAGCATCAAAAGTCATGCTATACATTCTCAGACAACCCAAAGATTCCTCGATGCCCTTCCAGACTCCCTCTGCTTACCCAAGGACGTCAGAGGACAAAAATCAGGTAACCACCTAACTGAGGAACTCAATTTAACCTTGCGCAATACTCTAGATGCAGTCGCACCCCCACAAAACAAAAAACAATTGTCATAAGAAACTAGCTCCCTGGTATACAGCAAATACCCGAGCTCTGAAGCAAGCTTCCAGACAATTGGAACGGAAATGGCGCCACAACAAACTGGAAGTCTTCCGACTAGCTTGGAAAGACAGTACCGTGCAGTATCGAAGAGCCCTCACTGCTACTCGATCATCCTATTCTTCCAACTTAATTGAGGAAAATAAGAACATCAGGAGTTTCACCCAGTTGATAGTTGATACAATGTTTAAAAGTTCGTTGTAGACAGGCCATGCGTAGCCAATGTGATTTATAAGAAATTTATTTTTATCAGGATATTTTGTACCTGCAGGCCACAACGATAAAATGTTTGGGCTTTATGTATGTTATTTAAAAAAACTTAGCAATGGCAATAAAAAATTGTATTTATAATTTTCATTTAAATAGAATGTAGATTAACCACAGAGAATTATGTTGAGATACAAAGACTATTATAAATTAAACTGTTCCAGTAAAATGTGAATATGAAAATCATAACTGGCACCAGATCAGTAGAAATTGTCAGATAAATTAGCACCAAATGGAGAAAGGTTGCCGACTGCTGGTGTAGCCTATTACCAGAAACCATAGGACTATAACATCAAAATTTACGAAGGCCAGCAGCAGCGGGAGGAGTCGGCTAAGGAAGAGAAGAGGTTTTTCTGATGGTTATCTTGTTTCAGAGGGGTGTCATCAATAGCCCATAATGACAACAGATAATTAACAGAAATACCTTATTTACATAAGTATTCAGACCCTTTGCTATGAGACTCGAAATTGCTTTCAGGTGCATCTTGTTTCCATTAATCGTCCTTGAGATGTATCTACAACTTGTTCGGAGTCCACCTGTGGTAAATTAAATTGATTGGATATGATTTGGAAGGCACACACCTGTTTATATATGGTCCCACAAATGACAATGCATGTCAGAGCGAAAACCAAGCAATGAGGTCGAAGGAACTGTCCCAAGAGGTCCTAGATAGGATTGTGTCAAGGCACAGATCTGGGGAAGAGTACCAAAAAAAATTCTGCAGC
Organism: Salvelinus namaycush; assembly: GCF_016432855.1. Lineage (NCBI taxonomy): Eukaryota > Metazoa > Chordata > Actinopteri > Salmoniformes > Salmonidae > Salvelinus > Salvelinus namaycush. The sequence goes on from NW_024061592.1 coordinate 17,516, forward strand.
ATTGAAGGTCCCTAAGAACTCAGTGGCCTCCATCATTTTTAAATGGAATACTCTGCCTAGAGCTGGTCACCTCCCCCAATCGCTCAGTTTGGACAGAAGGGTCTTGGTCAGGGAGGTGACCAAAAACCTGATGGTCACTCTGACAGAGCTCCAGAGATCCTCTGTGGAGATGGAAGAACCTTCCAGAAGGACAACCATCTCTGCAGCCCTCCACCAATCAGACCTTAACGGTAGAGTGGCCAGATGGAAACCACTCCTCAGTAAAAGGCACATGACAGCCTGCTCGGAGTTTGCCAAAAGGCACCTTAAGGACTCTCAGACCATGAGAAACAAGATTTGCTGGCTTGATGAAACCAAGATGGAACTCTTTGGCCTGAATGCCAAGAGTCACGTCTGGAGGAAACCTGGTACCATCCCTACGGATGATGCTGTGGAGATGTTTTTAACAAAAAGTGGAAAAAGTCAAGGGGTCTGAATACTTTCAGAATGCACTGTATACAGCAACACCTCCCCCATAAGCATTCCTGTCTTTTCTGTAGATGTTATATCCCTGTATTGCTACTGCTGGATCAAAGGAATCATCTCAGTGAGTTTCAGAGATGAACAGTACAATGCATTCCAAATTCAATAGGCAGGCAAGTAAACAAAAACGTTTTCAAATAAAAACTATTCCAGAAAATGTCAAAGCGTATATAACGCCCGTCCAAGAGACTGTTGACCAATCGCGTTCACATTGTCATGCTGTGACACACAGTTCATAAGCTAATTCTCACTAAATCCCTTTTTAAAGTCAGGGTATGAGTCGAGAAACATGCCTATTTTCCTTGAAAGTACATAATGTTATGATTGCAAAGCTATACGATATTACAGAGAACAAGTTGAATATCTCTAATTATCTCTGAAAATATTTGTATTGTTGTGCTTCTTGTTCACAGAGGGTAATTAATGCCAATGTACTTTTCTTTAAGCTGTTAATACGAATCGAAAGGAGTTTCCGATATCCTAATTTCTTAAAGTATTTCTGGTGATAGCAGGTGAGTGATACACAAGCTAGGTCTATTTGAAACATTGCCATCCCATGGCAGCATTTACCAGCCACCAGGTTCAGAAGCTTTAAAACCACAAAAATATTTAAAACCCAATTCTATTTTTGCCCAAAGTCAAGATGTAAATTATTCAAACTGAACATAATATTATTATTTAATATAATATTATTTTAGGCTATTTTAGTTCGAGTCAAAGATAGTTTTGGAATAGTTTAAATTTTTCAAACAGGTTTGTTATTTTATTTCAGTTTACTAAATAGTTTTCCCCTAAATACTTTTTCTATAATAAGCATGGAGGTTTCCCCTATCAACCAGTCATAGGTTCTGGTGACAAAGCGCCTCGTAACCTAACTGGGAATGGGACACACAGCGGAGTCGAGCGGAGTGGTAACAGACAGGGGCGATTTGTAATCAAATGTAATTCCCAGGAATGGGGTTCATATGAACCACAGAGACTGTGTGTGGGATAATAACATGGCCGTGTCCAACCTGCTTGTTCCCTCGACTCCGCTACCAACCACCAATCTCCAACAGGGCCCTTAACCTGTATCACTAGACACCTCATAGTGAGCTACAGGTAAGAATCAGCAATGAATCCCAATAATGAGACACCTCTGGGGAGGGGACAAACGGAACCCTTCTGTGGTAAGACAGTCTGGTGGCGATTTTATGAATTGTTCAGCAGTCTTATGGCTTGGGGGTAGAAGCTGTTGAGGTGGCTTTTTGGACCTAGACTTGGTGCTGTGGTACCACTTGCCGTGCGTTAGCAGAGAAAACAGTCTATAACTTGGGTGACTGGAGTCCCTGACACTTTTGTGGGCTTTCCTCTGACATCGCCTATTATATAGGTCCTGGATGGCAGGAAGCTTGGCCACAGTGATGTACTGGGCTGTTCGCACTACCCTCTGTAGCGCCTTACGGTCAGATGCCCAGCAGTTGCCATACCAGGCGGTGATGCGTCCAGTCAGGATGCTCTCGATGGTGCAGCTGTATTACCTTTTGAAGATCTGGGGACCCCTGCCAAATCTTTTCAGTCTCCTGAGGGGGAAAAGGTTTCGTTGTGCCCTCTTCATGACTGTCTTGGTATATACCCACGTGGGTGATTAAAAGATGAACTGAGGTCCACACTCCAGTACAGTTGATGGTGGTAATACATCTCAAAGTTGGTTGCCAACCGCCATATAAAGTCCAAAGAAGAAAAAGAAGCGCTTAGGAAGGAAAAATGAATTCGGTTTACCGTTTGGGGCGTCGCGACTGGTTACCTATTTTGATGTGATATGAAAGTATTGTGTGAAATTATTTTGATGTGAAAGTATTTGAAATTATTTTGATGTGATATGAAAGTATTATGTGAAATTATGGAGTAACGGGGACAGCCATCAGCAGTAGAAACAATAACAAAGCGTACTCCCTGCCTGTTTCGGGAAAAAGCTGAGGGATGGTGCTGGAGAAATGCAACGATCCATGATATCAACATTCTAGTTTTAACCATGTTTTGGGGATATACAGTGTTTGTTTATATTAATGACAAACATTGGAGTAAAAAAAGCTCATATTTTGGGTTCTGATGGGGTACAACAGTTGAACTAAGCTCATGAGGCATTTATAAGTGAATTCTTCAAGAAACAATGGGTACATATCATTAATGTATAAGTCCCAAAATGGATGTAACAACTGCTGATTGCCCCTTTAAGACTACATATTGGGCTAATCTAATAGGAGATATTGAGGACTACAGTATTTCAGGCATTGTCATTAGATGCATTTTATCAATTGTTAACGTTTTGTTGATGGTCCACTCTTGATGTTCTACATGTTACAGTGTAGCTTCAGCCATTCCTACAGAACAACATTAAAGTGTAGAACCCCTTTACTGCATATTGGTTCAACGACTGCAGAGACGGTACTTACTGGTGTTAAACAGATCTCCAACCTCCTCTTCTTCATCCAATGTGACAGTAATCTCCTCCTCCTCCTCTTTCACTCCAAAAACTGCATCCTCCTCTCCTTTCACTGTAACGTCTTTCTCTTCCTCTTTCACGGTAACAGCCTCACCCTCTACGTGTTTTAATATTGTAACAGCCTCCTCTTCCTTCTCCTCTTTCACTCTGAACGCGTCTTCCTCTTCTTTCACTGTAACATCCTCCTCTTCTTTTACTGTAACATCCTCCTCCTCTTTCACCCTGAACGCGTCTTCCTCTTCTTTCACTGTAACTTCTTTCTCTTCTTCTTTCACGGTAACAGCCTCACCCTCTACTTGTTTTTGTATTGAAACAGCCTCCTCTTCGTCCTCCTCTTTCACGAAAGCTTATTTCTCCGTCCAGCAGATCTCATCTTCTATAGTAGGAGGAGAGTAGCTTAGTGAACTCATGGTCGGAGATGTTCGCTAGCTAGCATTAGCGACTAGCCTAGTTCAAAGCTAACTTAGCAAACCAGCTAGCTGACAAACAACGTAAATATATAATTAAATGGGCCAACAAGTACATACGACATAAGTGTGTTTAATACACAGCGACTAATATACACCAAAACAGTGTAAAGAGGGTGAATATTGTAGCTATGTTTGCTAGAAAGCTACCGAGGTGTCTGACTAGGTGTTGTTGGTGAAGGAGCGTCCCGTCCACTAGATTATACGTCACACTGGCAGCATCGCCTGAACCGAAAAGACGCACATCGCCATCTGCTGACTGGAGTGGGTAACGCAGTTGAGGAACCAAAAGTTTATTTTTCATTTATTTCATAAAAGTGTAATCTAACCAAAGTCTTGCAGGTGTTTACATGGTTTGACACACCTGCCAGGTGATTAAAAATCTAATTTCAGTACCAGTGTATTATATATATATTTTTTCTCCAATGTCATGAAATCCAATTGCAACTCCTCTACGGACTCGGGGGAGAGGCGAAGGTCGAGAGCCATGCGTCCTCCGAAACACGACCTTGCTAAGCCACACTGCAAATCTTGACACACTGCTCGCTTAACCTGGAAGTGATACTGTCTGGATTAGAACCATAAAATGATGCAGCTGATGATCATTAGATTAGAATCAGGGACTGTAGTTACGCCTCTAGTTTCGCCAATGACAAGCATTCCCATTACATGATGCAGCCACCACCATGCTTGAAAATATGTAGTCAGTGATGTGTTGAATTTGCCCCAAACATAACGCTTTTGTATTCAGGATATAAAGTTAATTGCTTTGCCAAATTGTTTTTCAGTATTACTTTAGTGCCTCATTGCAAACAGAATGAATGTTTTGGAATATTTGTATTCTGTACAGGCTTCCATCTTTTCACTCTGTCATTTAGGTTAGTATTGTGGAGTAACTACAATGTCGTTGATCCATCCTCAGTTTTCTCCTATCACAACCATTAAACACTAACTATTTTAAAGTCACCATTGGCCTCATGGTGAAATCCCTGAGCAGTTTCCTTCCTCTCCAGCAACTGAGTTAGTGACTGGGTATATTGATACACCATCTAAAGTGTAATTAATAACTTCACCATGCCCAAAGGGATATTCAATGTCTGCTTTTTTTTACCCATTTACCAATAGGTGTCCTTCTTTGCGAGGCATTGGAAAACCTCCCTGGTCTTTGTGGTTGAATCTGTGTTTGAAATTCACTGCTCGACTGAGGGCCATTACAGATAATTGTATGTGTGGGGTACAGAGATGAGGTAGTCATTCAGGAATCATGTTAAACACTATTATTGCACACAGAGTGAGTCCCTGCAACTTATCATGTGACTTGCTAAGCAACATCTTTACTCCTGAACTTATTTAGGCTTTTAATTACATTTGTAAACATTTCCAAAAACATAATTCCACTTTGACATTATGGGGTATTGAATTCATTTAACCCCAGTATCTCTACTTGCACATTCATCTTCTGCTATTCACATTCACATTCCCTACCATTCCAGTGTTTAATTGCTATATTGTAATTACTTCGCCACCATGGTCTATTTATTGCCTAACCTCTCTTATCCTACCTTATTTGCACATGCTGTATATAGACTTTTCTACTGTATAATTGATTGTATGTTTGTTTATTCCATGTGTAACTCTGTGTTGTTGTATGTGTCATTGCAAATGAGAACTTCTTCTCAACTAGTCTACCTGGTTAAATAAAAATAATTTTTAAAAATTCTGGACGTAACCCAACAACATGTGGGACAAGTCAAGGGGTGTGAAAACTTTCTGAAGTCTCTGTATATATAAAACTCCCCCCACCCAGCAATCTAATAGCATCAGTAAAATCTGTTGAAATAAAACCACAGATGAATTTACCTAACATAGTACAATCTAATAGCATCAGTAAAATCTGTTGAAATAAAACCACAGATGAATTTACCTAACATAGTACAATCTAATAGCATCAGTAAAATCTGTTGAAATAAAACCACAGATGAATTTACCTAACATAGTACAATCTAATAGCATCAGTAAAATCTGTTGAAATAAAACATAACATAGTACATCTATTAAACAATACATCACAATACAGCAGAAATAGTTACACATTATAGAGACCCATTCATGGATGTACAGGTCTGTTGGATAAACCTTCAGAAATAGTTACACATTATAGAGACCCATTCATGGATGTACAGGTCTGTTGGATAAACCTTCAGAAATAGTTACACATTATAGAGACCCATTCATGGATGTACAGGTCTGTTGGATAAACCTTCAGAAATAGTTACATATTATAGAGACCCATTCATGAACGTACAGGTCTGTTGGATAAACCTTCAGAAATAGTTACACATTATAGAGATCCATTCATGAACGTACAGGTCTGTTGGATAAACCTTCAGAAATAGTTACACATTATAGAGATCCATTCATGGATGTACAGGTCTGTTGGATAAACCTTCAGAAATAGTTACACATTATAGAGACCCATTCATGAACGTACAGGTCTGTTGGATAAACCTTCAGAAATAGTTACACATTATAGAGATCCATTCATGAACGTACAGGTCTGTTGGATAAACCTTCAGAAATAGTTACACATATAGAGATCCATTCATGGATGTACAGGTCTGTTGGATAAACCTTCAGAAATAGTTACACACCATAGCAGCACCTACCTGTAGCACGCGCTCCAGCAGGTATATCTCTCTAGTCACCCCCAAAACCAATTCTTCCTTTGGACGCCTCTCCTTCCAGTTCTCTGCTGCCAATGACTGGAACGAACTACAAAAATCTCTGAAACTGGAAACACCTATCTCCCTCACTAGCTTTAAGCACCAGCTGTCAGAGCAGCTCATAGATTACTGCACCTGTACATAACCCATCTACAATTTAGCCCAAACAACTACCTCTTTACCTACTGTATTTATTTATTAATTTATTTTGCTCCTTTGCACCCCATTATTTCTGTCTCTACTTTGCACTTTCTTCCAATGCAAACCAACCATTCCAGTGTTTTTTTATTTTTTATTTTACTTGCTGTGTTGTACTCACTTCGCCTCCATGGCCTTTTTATATTTTATTTATTTATACATATATCTGTTTGCCTTCACCTCCCTTATCTCACCTCACTTGCTCACATTGTATATAGACTTATTTTTTTTCACTGTATTATTGACTATATGTTTGTTTTTACTCCATGTGTAACTATGTGTTGTTGTATGTGTCGAACTGCTTTGCTTTATCTTGGCCAGGTCGCAATTGTAAATGAGAACGTGTTCTCAATTTGCCTACCTGGTTAAATAAAGGTTAAATAAAAAAAATAAAAAAATAAAATAGAGATCCATTCATGGATGTACAGGTCTGTTGGATAAACCTTCAGAAATGTCCGCTGCTGATTTCTTCCAGGTGTCCATAGCGGACACCCTGGTCCTGTGAATCCTGGCCGTGGACAAATTCTCAGTCAGAAACACAAGTCAGAACACAGCCTCTCTATTCTCTCGTGTGTTTTCAGGTCCTCTGACTGGGAAAATGTCTTTCCACAATGAGAGCAGTGGTATGTTGTCTCCTCCTGTGTATTAGTATGTTGGAAAGGCTTCTCTCCTGTGTGTGTTTTCTCATGCTTTTTCAGAGTCCCTGACCACCTAAAACTCTTTCCACACTGGGAACAGTGGTAGGGCATTTCTCCTGTGTGTATTCTCTCATGCTTTTTCAGAGTCCCTGACCACCTAAAACTCTTTCCACAGTGAGAACAGTGATAAGGCTTTTCTCCTGTGTGTATTCTCTCATGCGTTTTCAGACACCCTGACCACCTAAAACTCTTTCCACAGTGAGAACAGTGATAAGGTTCTTCTCCTTTGTGTATTCTCTCATGCGTTTTCAGACTCCTTGACCACCTAAAACTCTTTCCACAGTGAGAACAGTGATAAGGCTTTTCTCCTGTGTGTATTCTCTCATGCGTTTTCAGGACCCATAACCACCTAAAACTCTTTCCACAGTGAGAACAGTGATACGGCTTTTCTCCTGTGTGTTTTCTCTCATGCGTTTTCAGACTCCCTGACCACCTAAAACTCTTTCCACAGTGGGAGCAGTGGTGTTGGTTAGGTGTCTCTGGGTCTGTTTCCTCTGAGGAACTCTTCCCGCTGTCAGAGTCTGGTCTCTCTCCTGCCAAAAGACAAACAGATTATTTAGTTAAACAGAGAGACCTGAATGAAGCCTGTATTAAATAAAATTGTCTTCCTATGAGGTTTAATCTAGACTAGATCCCTCAATAACCTGAGGTCAGTCTTCACAACATTACATCATTAAAAATATACTTCGTGATGGTGAGACTTAAAAACAAATGATGTAGAGCTCCAAATCTAATCTCTCAGGGAATGTCATGATGTCATAATAAGAGCTCTATAATAATAGATAATGTCATGGTTACAGGCTGAGCAGAGATCTATAATAATAGATAACGGATGTCAGCCAATCAGCATTCAGGGCTTTAACCACCCATTTTAAAATGTAGCTTTAACATTCTATTATCACATTAATTCCTATAGTACAGAACAACATTTTCAAGTATAGAATTTCAGTAGCATGCTGATTAAAAACCACACATTCATTCAAAACCTTTAGAGAGTTAGAGCCCGTTTTTAAGACAGTACTTACTGGTGGTAATCAGATCTCCTGACTCCTCTGTCATAATGACCGTTATCTCTCCCTCTTTCTCCTTCTTCACTCCAAAAACTGCATCCTCCTCTTTCTCTTCCTCCTCCTCTTCTTTTACTGTAACATCCTCCTCCTCTTTCACTCTGAACGCGTCTTCCTCTTCTTTCACTGAAACGTCTTTCTCTTCTTCTTTCACTTTAACAGCCTCATCCACTACTTCTTGTTTTACTGTGACATCCTCCTCTTCCTCCTCCTCTTTCACGACAACGTTCAGCCACAGACCTCCTTTCTCCGTCCAGCAGACCTCCTCTTCTTCAACGAGAGGGGAGAAGTTTAGGGAGCTCATGTTCGGGGATGTTAGCTAGCTAGCTATCATTAGCGACTAGGCTAGTGCTAATTTAACCAGCTAGCTACTATAGCTGACTAATAAAAATTAACGTAATATTAAATTAAATAGTTTAACAAGTAGATAGGACAGAAGTGTGTCTAAAACACAGTAGGTAATATACACCGAAAGCGTATAAATAGCTTGAATCTTTCGGGAATGTTGGCTAGCAAGCTACCGAGGTGGTTGACGAGCTGTTTATGAAGAACCGTCCACTAGATTATACGTCACGCTGGCAGCGACGCCTGAAAGACGCACATCGCCGTCTGCTGACTGGAGAGGAAACGCAGTTGAGGATCATATTTTATTTTCAGACAAAGATTATTGTAAATGGATTTAATTAAATAATACCATTATATTGAGATATACAAAGACAGGAATGTGTTGATTGATTAGTGAGAATAAAAAAATGTTTACCACGGCATATTAAAGGCAGTTTCATTAAGTCAAACTAAATCTAAATAATTAGCAAGCTACTGTAGGTCCATACTGCTCCTACGTGGTGTAACAATACATCATGTAGATGTATATAATGAACAGACTAGGTCTATACTGCTCCTACATGGTGCAACAATACATTATATAGATGTATATAATGAACAGACTAGGTTTATACTGCTCCTACATGGTGTAACAATACATCATGTAGATGTATATAATGAACAGACTAGGTCTATACTGCTCCTACATGGTGTAACAATACATCATGTAGATGTATATAATGAACAGACTAGGTCTATACTGCTCCTACATGGTGTAATAATACATCATGTAGATGTACACTACCATTCAAAAGTTTGGGGTCACTTAGAAATGTCCTTGTTTTTGAAAGAAAATCTAATTTTTTCATTTATTTACCTGTTTTTGCTTTGTCATTGTGGGGTATTGTGATGTCATTATGGGGTATTGTGATGTCATTATTGGGTATTGTGTAGATTGATGAGGGGGAAAAATGGAAAAAAAATGATTGAATCAATTTTAGAATTAGGCTGTAACGTATCAAAATGTGGAAAAAGTGAAGGGGTCTGAATCCTTTCCGAATGCATTGTATATATAGGGGCAGTACTTAGTGACATCACTTCATGAAACAGAAGGTACAAATATATAACATAGATTCACAGTATCAACATTCAATGTGTCAAAATATATGACCAAGCTGGAAGTGGAAACACCAGCCCAGCCACAATCCTAGAGGTTCACTGATGATCAACCTCCTCCTTCACATCTGACTCCTGATGATCAACCTCCTCCTTCACATCTGACTCCTGATGATCAACCTCCTCCTTCACATCTGACTCCTGATGATCAACCTCCTCCTTCACATCTGACTCCTGATGATCAACCTCCTCCTTCACATCTGACTCCTGATGATCAACCTCCTCCTTCACATCTGACTCCTGATGATCAACCTCCTCCTTCACATCTGACTCCAGTGATCAATCCAGAGCGTCTTCTTTTTTTGGCCAATCCCGATGGACGACGTCATCGAATAGGACGTCATCACCACAACCGCCCACAAGTTAATTGTCATTCAGGTTATTTATGGGAAGAACATTAGCAATATGTTCTGTCTGGTAACTTGTCTTTCGTTCAAAGGATTCACATTGGCAGGTGCACAGGGAGAAACACCATTAAAAAAACTCAGTTGATCTTAAACTGCGGAAACACTTTTGGAAGTCTTTAACTGCATCAAAGTCTGTGGCCTGTGATGTTGGGACAAATGATAGACCCTTATTATACAAGAGACAAAATCCACAAATTCTACAGCACAACGGCAGAGTCATGTCTTCAGTGTAAAACTAACAATGACTCAATAATCCTTCTGGGAATGTTATGATGTCATAAAGTTATGGGAGGAGTTAGAGAGTTGGCTGTCAGAAGTACAATTATACAATGTTAAATTACTTTTAATCTGTCTGTCTGTATATTTCAAAACATGACATTTGAGGGTGCAGTGAGATACCCCAGAGTTGGACGATACTTTTCTCATAAATCATCTTAAATATTATACTTAATTAAAACCTGGAAATCAACCAATCCTCTGTTGTTAATTCAATAGAAAGGTCAAATGCTTTGTTATCTAAAAGTTTAAAGTGACGGAGAGAAATAAAATGGTGCTGATGCGGCCACTTGAGATGGGGCTGTGTTCTAGTGGGTCTGGGCAGGTGTGATGTAGTTAATGGAGATGGAGGTGTGTTCTAGTGGGTCTGGACAGGTGTGATGTAGTTAATGGAGATGGAGGTGTGTTCCAGTGGATCTGGGCAGGTGTGATGTAGTTAATGGAGATGGAGGTGTGTTCTAGTGGGTCTGGGCAGGTGTGATGTAGTTAATGGAGATGGAGGTGTGTTCTAGTGGGTCTGGGCAGGTGTGATGTAGTTAATGGAGATGGAGGTGTGTTCTAGTGGGTCTGGACAGGTGTGATGTAGTTAATGGAGATGGAGGTGTGTTCTAGTGGGTCTGGACAGGTGTGATGTAGTTAATGGAGATGGAGGTGTGTTCTAGTGGGTCTGGGCAGGTGTGATGTAGTTATTGGAGATGGAGGTGTGTTCTAGTGGGTCTGAACAGGTGTGATGTAGTTAATGGAGATGGAGGTGTGTTCCAGTGGATCTGGACAGGTGTGATGTAGTTAATGGAGATGGAGGTGTGTTCTAGTGGGTCTGGGCAGGTGTGATGTAGTTAATGGAGATGGGGCTGTGTTCTAGTGGATCTGGGCAGGTGTGATGTAGTTAATGGAGATGGGACTGTGTTCTAGTGGGTCTGGTTATTGATGTAGTAGTGATTTGTAGATCAATCAGTCGCCTGCAGTGTCAAACCAGCCCAATACCAAACTAATCAGGTGGTTGTTCGACGAAATGAAGCTTCACGTGCTGCTGATAAAGTGATACAGGCATCAGCACACTGCTTTGAAGTTTACTGCTTTCAAGGCTCGTAGCTCCGGTATCAAAAGTAACATATCGAAAAGTTGACACAACATAAAGGAGCAGGTTGATTAAAGGTTGATCATTCAAAGCAGGCACACTGCTTTGAATGATTGTTTAGTGATTTGGACACGGCTCGTAGCTCCGGTACGTAACATATCGACAAGTTGACACAACATAAAGGATGAGCTATTGAGCTAGATATCAACCTATCGAGCTAGTGTGACCTTCCTGGTCTCTCAAGTCAGTGAGTCAACACAGGAAGGAGCAATGGATGGATAGTTCATTTATTTCTAAAGCTGCAATGATGGGACACACACAGTAAGGATGAATGATCAGTAGTGACGGGATATAAATAGCACTCCCACAGCAATTCTCCATAAATCTGCCCTATAATTTAAACTAACAAAAAAAACTATTGAAATGTCTATCAAAGTAATTGTGATCGTATAGTGGATTTAACAATTCCTACTAATTCATAATTTACTATAATAAATGAATCAATTGTTTCCATGTATCTCATATTCACTACATGAGAATAAACTGTCATCCATTTTAGTATCAAAATATATCAAATTAACCTGGAAAATGACTAAATGTCCCCCTCTGGTGGTGAAGAAGTATAACACACCTAAACTAACAAAACCGGGCTAATAAACTGGCAGGTGTTCATGGGTTTAGAGAACATGTACTTCATACATTTGTCATAAATGACCTGCATTGATGAGACACACAGTGTGGATGAATGATCAGTAGTCGACAGGGTAAAAATAGCATTCCTAAAGAAGATGCATTTTCCAGTTAGATACCAACTTGAAAGAGGGAACTTTAGCATAAAACCCACATGGAAACTGAGATTTGGCAAATAACATATAAAGAGAGGCTTATTTGACGCCAAACCAACAACAGTAGTTACTAAAACATAAATTGCTATTGTATGATTTAAAAGGTGGATTTTATGATGTAATGTCAACTTTTTATATTTCTATCCCGGGACAATTCAATTTTGAACTCACCCACAGCAATTCTCCATAAATCTGCTGTGGATTACCCAGAATCCCGAAATAAATGAATACATATGTGATCATTCAAAAACATAACTGGTTGTGCTTATAGGGAACCAGATCGTGAACACAACTAAGTTACTAAGTCTTTAACCACACTGTATTGTTACACTGGTGAGTAAAAACTCATGCTTCCTACACTAACTTTTTGTCTGAACATTATAATATATATTTTACGTCACACTAGCGTCATTGTCTTAAAGTCGCACATCTCCATCGCAGTCAGAGGTTCAGACTGAGCGTTACCCACTCTAGTCAGCAGATGGCGGTGTGCGATTTTAAGGCAATGCTGTTAGTGTGACGTATAATCTAGTGGACGGAACGCAATGCTGTTAGTGTGACGTATAATCTAGTGGACGGAACGCTTCTTTCAGCAGCAGCAACAGTTAGTCCGCCACCTCGGTAGCTTGCTAGCCAAAGTAGCCGAACCCATAAAGCTCTTTAGACGCTTTAGTGTATATTAGCCACTGTATTTTAAACCCTTGTCTGTCGTCTAGTTGGTTAGTTATCCTATTTAATTTCATATTTACGGTGCTGTTGTTATTATTCAGCTAGCGGGCTGGTTAAGTTAGCATTAGCCTAGCTAGCTAACATCTCCGACCATGAGTTCACTAAATTACTCTCTTCCTGCTGAAGAAGAGACGGTCTGTTGGACGGAGAAAGAAGCTCTCATCAAAGAGGAGGAGGAAGAGAAGGATGTTACAATACAAAAACAAGCAGAGGGTGAGGTTGTTACCCTGAAAGAAGAAGATAAAGACGTTTCAGTGGAAGAAGAGGAAGACGTTACAGTGAAAGAAGAGGCGTTCAGAGTGATAGAGGAGGAGGGTGTTACAGTAAAAGATGAGGAGGATTCAGTTTTTGAAGTGAAAGCGGAGGATGGGGAGTTTACGGTCTCATCGGAAGAAGAGGAGGAAGAAACTGAATATCTGGGCCCGATTTCCCAAACGCAATTTAAGGCATCCTGTGGTTCTAAAGATGAACTTAGCCATAAGATGGTTTTGAGAAACCGGGCCGTGATTACCACTGGTAAGTACTGTCTTAAATACAGAGGTACAAACTCTGCAGTTGTTGAACTGATGTTTGGTGTTAAAGGGGAAATCTGCAATTGCTAAATCCATATTTTGACTTTTAAATTATTTATTTATAGGCATTGATTCTTGAAGAATATAACACATGCCTCATGAGCTTAGTTCAACTGTTGTACCCCATCAGAACCCAAAATAAGCTTTTTTTACTCCAATGTTTAGAAACAATGTAAATCAACCCCTCAACATGGTTACAACTATAATGTTGATATCATGGATGGTCAGTCCTTGCATCCATAGCTCTGTCTATGAATTTGAGAGTAGTTAAATGTCTCCAGGCCCAACATCATCTTATTACCAAAACAGTGGTGGAATTACAGCTTTGTTATTGTTTCAATTGCAGATTGGTTGATTGATGTGTGGCTTTTTTAAAGGGACAACCTAGTATTTAAACAGCAACAAAATGGCTGCCAAGAGACTTGGTTTGGTAAACAGCTGAGGGATGGGGTCTGGAGAAATGTAACCACTCTCAAATTCGTAGAGAAAGCTATTGTAGCAACCGTAACCCAACACCTACCGACCTCGTCAAGAAGTTCAGACATCTTGGGATAACAGTTATAAGGTGTTGGCTTGACAGTCGCTGGACCCAGGTTTGAGTTCAGCTCAGGGCTACCCCCTGAATTCACTACACTATGAATACAAGGATTGGCCATCCATGATGTCATAATGATAGTTTAACCAGGTTTCTAGGATATATAGTATATTCTAGAATTCATCCATGATGTCATAGTGATAGTTTAACAGGTTTCTAGGCTATATAGTATATTCTAGAATTGCCAGTGTAGATTTCCTGTAGGGTCAAATTGTTAGAGCTGTTGATAAATCATTGTATAATATTCAGCATTTATTTTCATGCCATTACATCAATACAGCCCAACCAGAAGAGAATAAACTCTTCCTGAACCACCTCCTCTTGCTGTCCTTCATACATTCTGACGTTGCTGGTAATAAGCTACACAAGCAGTCAGCAACCTACATTTGGAGTGCAAATGTATCTTACCATTTCTACTGATCTGGTGACAGTTATGATTTTCATATGTTCATTTTACTGGAACAGTTTCATTTCATTTATAATAGTATCTCAATCATTGTCTGTGATTAATCTACATTCTATCTAAATGAAAATTATACAAATCTAAAAGTAACTTTATTGCCATTGCCACCTATGTAAAAAATAGCCTACATAAAGCCAACAAATAAAAACATTGCAAATAACTGTTCTGTAAATCACATGGCCTCTCCATAACGAACTTGAAACATTGTATAAAATATTCTGGGCCCTCAGTTTCCCGTGCCAGTGAGTTCTCGACCGACACAGCTGTAGGCTATTTGTGAAAGTGATAAGAAGTAATCAGGTGTTTTGACATTTCCACTGGATCAAAGCATTACGTTTTTCCCTTTCGTGCCGACTGGTTATCGAAAGGGCGAGAGCTGGAAATATTTTACAAATACTTTGAGGAGTTATTCTCATTTGCAATTGATTTTGATTAGACTTTGTTTACTTGCTGTTTGAGGTGAGAGAAAATGTGCTTTGAGAAGCTCCACAACTCATTAGAGGTGCAGCGTTAAGACAATCAGAAATACTATCAGACATCCCCAAATGGGCACATTTATAGATCTACATTAGTGCTCAGGACAGGTAGATTAGTCCTACTTCTATATGTGTTGTCGGGTAGATTAGTCCTACTTCTATATGTGTAACCAGGTAGACTAGTCCTACTTCTATATGTGTAACCAGGTAGACTAGTCCTACTTCTATATATGTAACCAGGTAGACTAGTCCTACTTCTATATGTGTAACCAGGTAGACTAGTCCTACTTCTATATGTGTAACCAGGTAGACTAGTCCTACCTTTATGTGTGTAACCAGGTAGACTAGTCATACTTCTATATGCGTAACCAGGTAGATTAGTCCTACTTCTATATGTGTAACCAGGTAGACTAGTCCTACTTCTATATGTGTAACCAGGTAGACTAGTCCTACTTCTATATGTGTAACCAGGTAGACTAGTCCTACTTCTATATGTGTAACCAGGTAGACTAGTCCTACCTCTATATGCGTAATCAGGTGTGCGTCCTTACTCAACATTGACAAGAGGGTTTCAAGCAAAAGACAATTCATAAATTGACAAACCTGACACATCTTGCGGTCAGGTCAAATCAAATGTTTATGGTCACATACACATGGTTAGCAGATGTTAATGGTCACATGCACATGGTTAGCAGATGTTATTGGTCACATACACATGGTTAGCAGATGTTATTGGTCACATGGTTAGCAGATGATAATGGTCACATACACATGGTTAGCGGATGTTAATGGTCACATACACATGGTTAGCGGATGTTAATGGTCACATACACATGGTTAGCGGATGTTAATGGTCACATACACATGGTTAGCAGATGTTATTGGTCACATACACGTGGTTAGCGGATGTTAATGGTCACATACACATGGTTAGCGGATGTTAATGGTCACATACACATGGTTAGCGGATGTTAATGGTCACATACACATGGTTAGCGGATGTTACTGGTCACATACACATGGTTAGCGGATGTTAATGTTAATGGTCACATACACATGGTTAGCGGATGTTAATGGTCACATACACATGGTTAGCAGATGTTAATGTTAATGGTCACATACACATGGTTAGCAGATGTTACTGGTCACATACACATGGTTAGCGGATGTTAATGGTCACATACACATGGTTAGCAGATGTTAATGTTAATGGTCACATACACATGGTTAGCAGATGTTACTGGTCACATACACATGGTTAGCGGATGTTAATGGTAATGGTCACATACACATGGTTAGCGGATGTTAATGGTCACATACACATGGTTAGCGGATGTTAATGGTCACATACACATGGTTAGTGGATGTTATTGGTCACATGGTTAGCGGATGTTAATGGTCACATACACATGGTTAGCGGATGTTATTGGTCACATACACATCGTTAGCGGATGTTATTGGTCACATGGTTAGCGGATGTTAATGGTCACATGGTTAGCGGATGTTAATGGTCACATGGTTAGCGGATGTTAATGGTCACATACACATGGTTAGCAGATGTTAATGGTCACATACACATGGTTAGCGGATGTTAATGGTCACATACACATGGTTAGCGGATGTTAATGGTCACATACACATGGTTAGCGGATGTTATTGGTCACATACACATGGTTAGCGGATGTTAATGGTCACATACACATGGTTAGCGGATGTTACTGGTCACATACACATGGTTAGCGGATGTTAATGGTCACATACACATGGTTAGCGGATGTTAATGGTCACATACACATGGTTAGCGGATGTTAATGGTCACATACACATGGTTAGCGGATGTTAATGGTCACATACACATGGTTAGCGGATGTTAATGGTCACATACACATGGTTAGCGGATGTTAATGGTCACATACACATGGTTAGCGGATGTTACTGGTCACATACACATGGTTAGCGGATGTTACTGGTCACATACACATGGTTAGCGGATGTTACTGGTCACATACACATGGTTAGCGGATGTTAATGGTCACATACACATGGTTAGCGGATGTTAATGTTAATGGTCACATACACATGGTTAGCGGTTGTTAATGGTCACATACACATGGTTAGCAGATGTTACTGGTCACATACACATGGTTAGCGGATGTTAATGGTCACATACACATTTTTAGCGGATGTTACTCGTCACATACACATGGTTAGCGGATGTTAATGTTAATGGTCACATACACATGGTTAGCGGATGTTAATGGTCACATACACATGGTTAGCGGATGTTAATGGTCACATACACATGGTTAGCGGATGTTAATGGTCACATACACATGGTTAGCGGATGTTAATGGTCACATACACATGGTTAGCGGATGTTAATGGTCACATACACATGGTTAGCGGATGTTAATGGTCACATACACATGGTTAGCGGATGTTAATGGTCACATACACATGGTTAGCGGATGTTAATGGTCACATACACATGGTTAGCGGATGTTAATGGTCACATACACATGGTTAGCGGATGTTAATGGTCACATACACATGGTTAGCGGATGTTAATGGTCACATACACATGGTTAGCGGATGTTAATGGTCACATACACATGGTTAGCGGATGTTAATGGTCACATACACATGGTTAGCGGATGTTAATGGTCACATACACATGGTTAGCGGATGTTAATGGTCACATACACGTGGTTAGCGGATGTTATTGGTCACATACACGTGGTTAGCGGATGTTAATGGTCACATACACATGGTTAGCGGATGTTAATGGTCACATACACATGGTTAGCGGATGTTAATGGTCACATACACATGGTTAGCGGATGTTACTGGTCACATACACATGGTTAGCGGATGTTAATGTTAATGGTCACATACACATGGTTAGCGGATGTTAATGGTCACATACACATGGTTAGCGGATGTTAATGTTAATGGTCACATACACATGGTTAGCGGATGTTACTGGTCACATACACATGGTTAGCAGATGTTAATGTTAATGGTCACATACACATGGTTAGCAGATGTTACTGGTCACATACACATGGTTAGCGGATGTTAATGGTAATGGTCACATACACATGGTTAGCGGATGTTAATGGTCACATGCACATGGTTAGCGGATGTTAATGTTAATGGTCACATACACATGGTTAGCGGATGTTAATTGTCACATACACATGGTTAGCGGATGTTAATGGTCACATACACATGGTTAGCAGATGTTAATGGTCACATACACATGGTTAGCAGATGTTATTGGTCACATGGTTAGCGGATGTTAATGGTCACATACACATGGTTAGCGGATGTTATTGGTCACATACACATGGTTAGCGGATGTTATTGGTCACATGGTTAGCAGATGTTAATGGTCACATGGTTAGCGGATGTTAATGGTCACATGGTTAGCGGATGTTAATGGTCACATACACATGGTTAGCGGATGTTAATGGTCACATACACATGGTTAGCAGATGTTAATGGTCACATACACATGGTTAGCGGATGTTAATGGTCACATACACATGGTTAGCGGATGTTATTGGTCACATACACATGGTTAGCGGATGTTAATGGTCACATACACATGGTTAGCGGATGTTATTGGTCACATGGTTAGCGGATGTTAATGGTCACATACACACGGTTAGCGGATGTTAATGGTCACATACACATGGTTAGCAGATGTTATTGGTCACATACACGTGGTTAGCGGATGTTACTGGTCACATACACATGGTTAGCGGATGTTAATGTTAATGGTCACATACACATGGTTAGCGGATGTTAATGGTCACATACACATGGTTAGCAGATGTTAATGTTAATGGTCACATACACATGGTTAGCAGATGTTACTGGTCACATACACATGGTTAGCGGATGTTAATGGTCACATACACATGGTTAGCAGATGTTAATGTTAATGGTCACATACACATGGTTAGCAGATGTTACTGGTCACATACACATGGTTAGCGGATGTTAATGGTAATGGTCACATACACATGGTTAGCGGATGTTAATGGTCACATACACATGGTTAGCGGATGTTAATGGTCACATACACATGGTTAGTGGATGTTATTGGTCACATGGTTAGCGGATGTTAATGGTCACATACACATGGTTAGCGGATGTTATTGGTCACATACACATCGTTAGCGGATGTTATTGGTCACATGGTTAGCGGATGTTAATGGTCACATGGTTAGCGGATGTTAATGGTCACATGGTTAGCGGATGTTAATGGTCACATACACATGGTTAGCAGATGTTAATGGTCACATACACATGGTTAGCGGATGTTAATGGTCACATACACATGGTTAGCGGATGTTAATGGTCACATACACATGGTTAGCGGATGTTATTGGTCACATACACATGGTTAGCGGATGTTAATGGTCACATACACATGGTTAGCGGATGTTACTGGTCACATACACATGGTTAGCGGATGTTAATGGTCACATACACATGGTTAGCGGATGTTAATGGTCACATACACATGGTTAGCGGATGTTAATGGTCACATACACATGGTTAGCGGATGTTAATGGTCACATACACATGGTTAGCGGATGTTAATGGTCACATACACATGGTTAGCGGATGTTAATGGTCACATACACATGGTTAGCGGATGTTATTGGTCACATACACATGGTTAGCGGATGTTAATGGTCACATACACATGGTTAGCGGATGTTACTGGTCACATACACATGGTTAGCGGATGTTAATGGTCACATACACATGGTTAGCGGATGTTAATGGTCACATACACATGGTTAGCGGATGTTAATGGTCACATACACATGGTTAGCGGATGTTAATGGTCACATACACATGGTTAGCGGATGTTAATGGTCACATACACATGGTTAGCGGATGTTAATGGTCACATACACATGGTTAGCGGATGTTACTGGTCACATACACATGGTTAGCGGATGTTACTGGTCACATACACATGGTTAGCGGATGTTACTGGTCACATACACATGGTTAGCGGATGTTAATGGTCACATACACATGGTTAGCGGATGTTAATGTTAATGGTCACATACACATGGTTAGCGGTTGTTAATGGTCACATACACATGGTTAGCAGATGTTACTGGTCACATACACATGGTTAGCGGATGTTAATGGTCACATACACATTTTTAGCGGATGTTACTCGTCACATACACATGGTTAGCGGATGTTAATGTTAATGGTCACATACACATGGTTAGCGGATGTTAATGGTCACATACACATGGTTAGCGGATGTTAATGGTCACATACACATGGTTAGCGGATGTTAATGGTCACATACACATGGTTAGCGGATGTTAATGGTCACATACACATGGTTAGCGGATGTTAATGGTCACATACACATGGTTAGCGGATGTTAATGGTCACATACACATGGTTAGCGGATGTTAATGGTCACATACACATGGTTAGCGGATGTTAATGGTCACATACACATGGTTAGCGGATGTTAATGGTCACATACACATGGTTAGCGGATGTTAATGGTCACATACACATGGTTAGCGGATGTTAATGGTCACATACACATGGTTAGCGGATGTTAATGGTCACATACACATGGTTAGCGGATGTTAATGGTCACATACACATGGTTAGCGGATGTTAATGGTCACATACACATGGTTAGCGGATGTTAATGGTCACATACACGTGGTTAGCGGATGTTATTGGTCACATACACGTGGTTAGCGGATGTTAATGGTCACATACACGTGGTTAGCGGATGTTAATGGTCACATACACATGGTTAGCGGATGTTAATGGTCACATACACATGGTTAGCGGATGTTACTGGTCACATACACATGGTTAGCGGATGTTAATGTTAATGGTCACATACACATGGTTAGCGGATGTTAATGGTCACATACACATGGTTAGCGGATGTTAATGTTAATGGTCACATACACATGGTTAGCGGATGTTACTGGTCACATACACATGGTTAGCAGATGTTAATGTTAATGGTCACATACACATGGTTAGCAGATGTTACTGGTCACATACACATGGTTAGCGGATGTTAATGGTAATGGTCACATACACATGGTTAGCGGATGTTAATGGTCACATGCACATGGTTAGCGGATGTTAATGTTAATGGTCACATACACATGGTTAGCGGATGTTAATTGTCACATACACATGGTTAGCGGATGTTAATGGTCACATACACATGGTTAGCAGATGTTAATGGTCACATACACATGGTTAGCAGATGTTATTGGTCACATGGTTAGCGGATGTTAATGGTCACATACACATGGTTAGCGGATGTTATTGGTCACATACACATGGTTAGCGGATGTTATTGGTCACATGGTTAGCAGATGTTAATGGTCACATGGTTAGCGGATGTTAATGGTCACATGGTTAGCGGATGTTAATGGTCACATACACATGGTTAGCGGATGTTAATGGTCACATACACATGGTTAGCAGATGTTAATGGTCACATACACATGGTTAGCGGATGTTAATGGTCACATACACATGGTTAGCGGATGTTATTGGTCACATACACATGGTTAGCGGATGTTAATGGTCACATACACATGGTTAGCGGATGTTATTGGTCACATGGTTAGCGGATGTTAATGGTCACATACACACGGTTAGCGGATGTTATTGGTCACATACACATGGTTAGCAGATGTTATTGGTCACATGGTTAGCGGATGTTATTGGTCACATACACATGGTTAGCGGATGTTATTGGTCACATACACATGGTTAGCGGATGTTATTGGTCACATGGTTAGCGGATGTTAATGGTCACATGGTTAGCGGATGTTAATGGTCACATGGTTAGCGGATGTTAATGGTCACATGGTTAGCGGATGTTAATGGTCACATGGTTAGCGGATGTTAATGGTCACATACACATGGTTAGCGGATGTTAATGTCACATACACATGGTTAGCGGATGTTAATGGTCACATACACATGGTTAGCGGATGTTAATGGTCACATACACATGGTTAGCGGATGTTAATGGTCACATACACATGGTTAGCGGATATTAATGGTCACATACACATGGTTAGCGGATGTTAATGGTCACATACACATGGTTAGCGGATGTTAATGGTCACATACACATGGTTAGCGGATGCTACTGGTCACATACACATGGTTAGCGGATGTTATTGGTCACATACACATGGTTAGCGGATGTTAATGGTCACATACACATGGTTAGCGGATGTTAATGGTCACATACACATGGTTAGCGGATGTTAATGGTCACATAGACATGGTTAGCGGATGTTAATGGTCACATACACATGGTTAGCGGATGTTATTGGTCACATACACATGGTTAGCGGATGTTATTGGTCACATACACATGTTAGCAGATGTTAATGGTCACATACACATGGTTAGCGGATGTTAATGGTCACATACACATAGTTAGCGGATGTTAATGGTCACATACACATGGTTAGCAGATGTTAATGGTCACATAGACATGGTTAGCAGATGTTAATGGTCACATAGACATGGTTAGCAGATGTTAATGGTCACATACACATGGTTAGCGGATGTTAATGGTCACATACACATGGTTAGCGGATGTTAATGGTCACATACACATGGTTAGCGGATGTTAATGGTCACATACACATGGTTAGCGGATGTTAATGGTCACATACACATGTTAGCAGATGTTAATGGTCACATACACATGTTAGCAGATGTTAATGGTCACATACACATGTTAGCAGATGTTAATGGTCACATACACATGGTTAGCAGATGTTAATGGTCACATACACATGGTTAGCAGATGTTAATGGTCACATACACATGGTTAGCAGATGTTAATGGTCACATACACATGGTTAGCAGATGTTAATGGTCACATACACATGGTTAGCAGATGTTAATGGTCACATACACATGGTTAGCAGATGTTAATGGTCACATACACATGGTTAGCAGATGTTAATGGTCACATACACATGGTTAGCAGATGTTAATGGTCACATACACATGGTTAGCAGATGTTAATGGTCACATACACATGTTAGCAGATGTTAATGGTCACATACACATGTTAGCAGATGTTAATGGTCACATACACATGGTTAGCGGATGTTAATGGTCACATACACATGGTTAGCAGATGTTAATGGTCACATGGTTAGCAGATGTTAATGGTCACATACACATGGTTAGCAGATGTTAATGGTCACATACACATGGTTAGCGGATGTTAATGGTCACATACACATGGTTAGCGGATGTTAATGGTCACATACACATGGTTAGCGGATGTTAATGATCACATACACATGGTTAGCAGATGTTAATGCGACTGTAGCGAAATGCTTGTGCTTCTAGTTCCGACAATGCAGTAATATCTAACAAGTAATCTAACAAATTCACAACAACTACCTTATACACACAAATGTAAGGGATGAATAAGAATATGTACATATAAATACATGGATGAGCGATGGCCGTGCGTCATAGGCAGATGCAGTAGATGTTATAGAATACTGTATATACATATGAGAGTAATGTAGCGTATGTGAACATTATTAAAGTTGCGTTATTTAAAGTGACTAGAGATACCTTTTATTAAGTCCATTTATTAAAGTGGCTAGAGATTGAGTCTGTATGTTGGCAGCAGCCTCTCAATGTTAGTGATGGCAGGTTAACAGTCTGATGGCCTTGAGATAGAAGCTGTTTTTCAGTCTCTCGGTCCCAGCTTTGATGCACCTGTACTGACCTCGTCTTCTGGATGATAGCGGTGTGAACAGGCAGTGGCTCGGGTGGTTGTTGTCCTTGATGATCTTTTTGGCCTTCCTGTGACATCGAGTGGTGTAGGTGTCCTGGAGGGCAGGTAGTTTGCCCCGGTGATGCCTTGTGCAGACCGGACCACCCTCTGGAGGGTCTTGCGGTTGGTTGTGTGCGGTGCAGTTGCCATACCAGGCGGTGATACAGCCCGACAGGATGCTCTCAATTGTGCGTCTATAAAAGTTTGTGAGTGTGTTCGGTGACAAGACAAATTTCTTCAGCCTCCTGAGGTTGAAGAGTCGCTGTTGCGCCTTCTTCACCACACTGTCTGTGTGGGTGGACCATTTCAGTTTGTCTGTGATGTGTACGCCGAGGAACTAAAAACGTTCCACCTTCTCCACTACTGTCCCGTCGATGTGGATAGGGGGGTGCTCCCTCTGCAGTTTCCTGAAGTCCACGATCATCTCCTTTGTTTTGTTGATGTTGAGTGAGAGGTTATTTTCCTGACACCACACTCCGAGTGCCCTCACCTCCTCCCTGCGGGTCGTCTTGTCGTTGTTGGTAATCAAGCCGACCACTGTAGTGTCGTCTGCAAACTTGATGATTGAGTTGGAGGCGTGCATGGCCACGCAGTCGTGGGTGAACAGGGAGTACAGGAGAGGGCTCAGAACGCACCCTTGTGGGGCCCCAGTGTTGAGGATCAGCGGGGTGGAGATATTGTTTCCTACCTTCGCCACCTGGGGGCAGCCGGTCAGAAAGTCCAGGACCCAGTTGCACAGGGTGGGGTCGAGACCCAAGGTCTCGAGCTTAACTTCTCTAGGGTAGGGGGCAGCATTTGGAATTTTGGATGAAAAGCGTGCCCAAATTAAACTGCCTGCTACTCGGGCCCAGAAAATATGATATGCATATAACTGGTTCAATAATTACACATAATTCTTAATACTGTAGCAATTTAGTAACAGTCACATGTTCAACTATCATCAGCTGATCCAGGAAATCATTTTCTGAATGCCAGTCACATGACAAACATCACGACATGCAACAACCAAAGTGCTTCTTCATTCTTTACTCTGGTAAAGACAGTTATGCTGTGCTCCACGTTGGATCCAACATCCCTAACAAATTGATGTTTATATTGTGTTATTGTCTGCTTGATTTACAGTAGGGTCACGTTAGTCTGAGCTATTTTCCGTTATTCAGGACATTTAGAATGACATCACATTACAGAGTAGCCTAGTGGGATTATTCACAAAATTATCTGGTGATCAGGTTATGAAATGTCATGAAAAATACATTGTCCATGTTTCACCTGTAAATATTAAATTATTTATAGTCATAGGTCTATGTTGTTGTTAGGTGAAGTTATGGGTCCTACAGTAGGTCTATGTTATTGTTAGGTGAAGTTATGGGTCCTACAGTAGGTCTAGGTTGTTAGGTGAAGTTATGGGTCCTACAGTAGGTCTATATTATTGTTAGGTGAAGTTATGGGTCCTACAGTAGGTCTATGTTATTGTTATGGGTCCTACAGTAGGTCTATGTTGTTGTTAGGTGAAGTTATGGGTCCTACAGTAGGTCTATGTTGTTGTTAGGTGAAGTTATGGGTCCTACAGTAGGTCTATGTTGTTGTTAGGTGAAGTTATGGGTCCTACAGTAGGTCTATGTTGTTGTTAGGTGAAGTTATGGGTCCTACAGTAGGTGTATGCTGTTAGGTGAAGTTATGGGTCCTACAGTAGGCCTATGTTATTGTTAGGTGAAGTTATGGGTCCTACAGTAGGTCTATGTTATTGTTATGGGTCCTACAGTAGGTCTATGTTGTTGTTAGGTGAAGTTATGGGTCCTACAGTAGGTGTATGCTGTTAGGTGAAGTTATGGGTCCTACAGTAGGCCTATGTTGTTGTTAGGTGAAGTTATGGGTCCTACAGTAGGCCTATGTTGTTGTTCTTGTATTCACACCAATAATACTTTTCAATACTTTGTAGAATCACCTTTTGTAAATGACATAACCGACGTCAAGGATCGGTAGGATAGTCAGTTTTACGAGGCCATGTTTGGCAGCGTGAAGGAGGCTATAGGAAATAGGAAGCCGATTCTAGATTTAACTTTGGATTGGAGATGCTTAATGTGAGTCTGGAAGGAGAGTTTACAGTCTAACCAGACACCTAGGTATTTATAGTTGTCCACATATTCTAAGTCAGAACCGTCCAGAGTAGTGATGCTTGTCGGGCGGGCGGATGCGGGCAGCGATCGGTTGAAGAGCATGCATTTAGTTTTACTTTTTTTGTTTTGCATATAAGAGCAGTTGGAGGCCACGGAAGGAGTGTTGTATGGCGTTGAAGCTCGTATGGAGGTTTGTTAACACAGTGTCCAAAGAAGGGCCAGATGTATACAGAATGGTGTCATCAGAGAAACACCCACAGCAAGAGTTACATAATTTATATATACAGAGAGTCAGCCTGAGAATTGAAACCTGTGGCACCCCCATAGACTACCAGAGGTCCGGACAACAGGCCCTCTGATTTTACACACTGAACACCATCAGAGAGGTAGTTGGTGAACCAGGCGAGGCAGTCATTTGAAAAACCAAGGCTGTTGAGTCTGCCGATAAGAATACGGTGATTGACAGAGTCGAAAGACTTGGCTAGGTTGATGAATACGGCTGCACAGTACTGTCTTTTATCGATGTCGGTTTTGATATCGTTTAGGACGTTGAGGGTGGTTGAGGTGCACCCGTGACCAGCTCGGAAACCAGATTGCATAGCGGAGAAGGTACGGTGGGATTCGAAATGGTCAGTGATCTGTTTGTTCACTTGGCTTTCGAAGACTTTAGAAAGGCAGGGCAGGATGGATATAGGTCTACAACAGTTTGGGTCTAGAGTGTCACCCCCTTTGAAGAGGGGGATGACCGCGGCAGCTTTCAGATCTTTAGGAATCTCAGACGATACGAAAGAGAGGTTGAACTGACCAGTAATAGGGGTTGCAACAATGGTGGCAGATAACTTTAGGAAGAGAGGGTCCAGATTGTCTGGCCCAGCTGATTTTTAGGCATCCAGATTTTGCAGCTCTTTCAGAACATCAGCTGTCTGGATTTGGGTGAAGGAGAAGCGGGGGGAGCTTGGGCAAGTTGCTGCGTGGTGTGCAGAGCTGTTAGCCGGGGTTGGGGTAGCCAGGTGGAAAGCATGGCCAGCCGTAGAAAAATGCTTATTGAATTGCTCTATTGTCGTGGTTTTATCAGTGGTGACAGTGTTTCCTAGCCTCAGTGCAGTTGGCAGCTGGGAGGAGATACTCTTATTGTCCATGGACTTTACAGTGTCCCAAAACTTTTTGTAATTAGTGCTGCAGGATGCATATTTCTGTTAGGAAAGTAAAGGCTAGCTTTTTCAAACTGACCGTGTGTATTGGTTTCTGACTTCCCTGAAAGTTTCATATCGCGGGGAATATTCGATGCTAGTGCAGTACACCACAGGGTGTTTTTGTGCTGGTCAAGGGCAGTCAAGTCTGGAGTGAACCAAGGGCAGACGTCAATTGTTGTACAACATCATGGCTACGCTGTTGGCATCACCTTTTGCAGTGGATTTCTGCTGTTGTGGGCCTTTAACCATCTGTCTGTTTATGTTCGTCAAAAGAGAGATCAGGGTCGAGAGTAACGCCGAGGTCCTTCACAGTTTTATTTGACACAACTGTGCAACCATCAAGATAAATTGTCAGATTCAACAGAAGATCTCTTTGTTTCTTGGGACCTAGAACAAGCATCTCTGTTTTGTCCGAGTTTAAAAGTAGAAAGTTTTCAGCCATCCACTTCCTTATGTCTGAAACACAGGCTTCCAGCGAGGGCAATTTTGGGGCTTCACCATGTTTCATTGAAATGTACAGCTGTGTGTCGTCAGCATAGCAGTGAAAGTTAACATTAGGTTTCCGAATGACATCACCAAGAGGTAGAATATATAGTGAAAACAATAGTGGTCCTTAAACGGAACCGTGAGGAACACCGAAATTTACAGTTGATTTGTCAGAGGACAAACCATGCACAGAGACAAACTGATATCTTTGCGACAGATAAGACAAGGCCAGAACTTGTCCGTGTAGACCAATTTGGGTTTCCAATCTCTCCAAAAGAATGTCGTGAGCGATGGTATCAAAAGCAGCACTAAGGTCTAGGAGCACGAGGACAGATGCAGAGCCTCAGTCTGACGCCATTAAAAGGTAATTTACCACCTTCACAAGTGCAGTCTCAGTGCTATGATGGGGTCTAAAACCAGACTGAAGCATTTTGTATACATTGTTTGTCTTCAGGAAGGCTGTGCAACAGCTTTTTCTAAAAATGTTTGAGAGGAATGGGAAATTCGATATAGACCGATAGTTTTTTTTACATTTTCTGGGTCAAGGTTTGGCTTTTTCAAGAGAGGCTTTATTACTGCCATTTTTAGTGTTTGGTACACATCCGTTGGATAGAGAGCCATTTATTATGTTCAACATAGGAGGGCCAAGCACAAGGGTCCAGTATGCAGCTTGAAGGTTTAGAGGCCATGAATATTTTCATCATTGTGTCAAGAGGTATAATACTAAAACACTTGTCTCCCTTGATCCTAGGTCCTGGCAGAGTTGTGCAGACTCAGGACTACTGCTTTGGAGTAATACGCAGATTTAAAGAGGAGTCCGTAATTTGCTTTCTAATGATCATGATCTTTTCCTCAAAGAAGTTCATGAATTTATTACTACCAAAAATAAATTTTGGATTGTTCTTATTTTCCTCAATTAACTTCTTGGAAAAATAGGATGATCGAGCAGCAGTGAGGGCTCTTCGATACTGCACGCTACTGTCTTTCCAAGCTAGTCGGAAGACTTCTAGTTTGTTGTGGTGCTATTTCCGTTCCAATTTTCTGGAAGCTTGCTTCAGAGCTTGGGTATTTTCTGTATACCAGGGAGCTAGTTTCTTATGACAAATGTTTTTCTTTTTTAAGGGTGCGACTTCATCTAGGGTATTGCGCAAGGTTAAATTGAGTTCCTCAGTTAGGTGGTTACCTGATTTTTGTCCTCTGACGTCCTTGGGTAAGCAGAGGGAGTCTGGAAGGGCATCGAGGAATCTTTGGGTTGTATGAGAATGTATAGCATGACTTTTGATGATCCTTGGTTGGGGTCTGAGCAGATTATTTGTTGCGATTGCAAAAGTAATAAAATGGTGGTCCGATAGTCCAGGATTATGAGGAAAAACATTAAGATCTACAACATTTATTCCATGAGACAAAACTAGGTCCAGAGTATGACTGTGGCAGTGAGTAGGTCCAGAGACATGTTGGACAAAACCCACTGAGTCGATGATGGCTCCGAAAACCTTTTGGAGTGGGTCTGTGGACTTCTCCATATGAATATTAAAACACCAACAATTAGAATATGATCTGCTATGACTACAAGGTCCGATAGGAATTCAGGGAACTCAGAGAGGAACGCTGTATATGGCCCAGGAGGCCTGTAAACAGTAGCTATAAAAAGTGATTGAGTAGGCTGCATAGATTTCATGACTAGAAGCTCAAAAGACGAAAACGTCATTTATTTTTTTGTAAATTGAAATTTGCTATCGTAAATGTTAGCAACACCTCCGCCTTTGCGGGATGCACGGGGTATATGGTCACTAGTGTAACCAGGAGGTGAGGCCTCATTTAACACAGATGTGATTGGCCATGTTTCAGTCAGGCCAATCTCATCAAGATTATGATCATTGACTATAACTGCCTTTGAAGTGAGGGATCTAACATTAAGTAACCCTATTTTGAGATGTGAGGTATCACAATCTCTTTCAATAATGGCAGGCATGGAGGAGGTCTTTATTCTAGTGAGATTGCTAAGGCGAACACCGCCATGTTTAGTTTTGCCCAACCTAGGTCGAGGCACAGACACGGTCTCAATGGGGATAGCTGAGCTGACTACACTGACTGTGCTAGTGGCTATCGGTGTCCTCATTAGCAGGGAGGAGTTTCTGCATTGAAATTATGTGTCCATCGCCCTCGTACCTCAATTTTGTTAAACACAGAAAGGGGCTTATATTGGAGACCAAAAGTCGTCTGGCACACTGCTTAGAGTTTCAACAACATGAATAACTTATTTCTAGTCTACAATCATCGATTGTCTACAATCATCGACGTCTACAATCATCGACGTTACTACTAATGTGAAAACATATGACAAAATATTCTTGCTCATTTTAAGACAATTGTCAAATAATTTGAACATTTATTACAGACTTCAATTGTTGTACAACATCATGGTTACGCTGTTGGCATCACTTTTTACAGTAGATTTCCGCTGTTGTGGGCCTTTACCATCTGTCTGACTTTGTTGTTCACACAGGAGAGAGACGGGACTACCGTGGGTCCTCTGGGGAGCCTCAACAACCTCATGATGTTAACAAGGCAGAGAAGAGTTTCTCCACATCAGAACACCTCAAGAAACACCCGCAGAGATCCACAGGGAAGAAATCTCACTGCTGCTCTGACTGTGGGAAGAGATTCACCTCCTCATCAGGAATTAAAATTCATCAGAGAACACACACAGGAGAGAAACCTTATAGCTGTGGTCAATGTGGGAAGAGTTTTACTTGTTCAACCAGCCTGATATCACACCAGAGAACACACACAGGAGAGAAACCGTATAGATGTGATCAATGTGGGAAGAGTTTTGTTGCATCTGGCCTTCTGAAGATACACCAGAGAACACACACAGGAGAGAAACCGTATAGCTGTGATCAATGTGGGAAGAGTTTTGTTACATCTGGCCAGCTGACATCACACCAGAGAATACACACAGGAGAGAAACCTTATATCTGTGCTCAATGTGGGAGGAGTTTTGGTCAATCTGGCCAGCTGACATCACACCAGAGAACACACACAGGAGAGAAACCTTATAGCTGTGATCAATGTGGAAAGAGTTTTGGCCGATCTGGCCAGCTGACATCACACCAGAGAATACACACAGGAGAGAAACCTTATATCTGTGCTCAATGTGGGAGGAGTTTTGGTCAATCTGGCCAGCTGACATCACACCAGAGAATACACACAGGAGAGAAACCTTATAGCTGTGATCAATGTGGGAAGAGTTTTGGTCATTCTAGGACTCTGACTCTACACCAGAGAATACACACAGGAGAGAAACCTTATAGCTGTGATCAATGTGGGAAGAGTTTTGGTCAATCTGGCCAGCTGACATCACACCAGATAATACACACAGGAGAGAAATCTTATAGCTGTGGTCAATGTGGAAAGAGTTTTGGTCGATCTGGCCAGCTGACATCACACCAGAGAACACACACAGGAGAGAAACCTTATAGCTGTGTTCAATGTGGGAAGAGTTTTACTCGTTCAACCAGCCTGATATCACACCAGAGAACACACACAGGAGAGAAACCGTATAGCTGTGATCAATGTGGGAAGAGTTTTGTTGCATCTGGCCTTCTGAAGATACACCAGAGAACACACACAGGAGAGAAACCGTATAGCTGTGATCAATGTGGGAAGAGTTTTGTTGCATCTGGCCTTCTGAAGATACACCAGAGAACACACACAGGAGAGAAACCTTATAGCTGTGATCAATGTGGAAAGAGTTTTGGCCGATCTGGCCAGCTGACATCACACCAGAGAATACACACAGGAGAGAAACCTTATATCTGTGCTCAATGTGGGAGGAGTTTTGGTCAGTCTGGCCAGCTGACATCACACCAGAGAATACACACAGGAGAGAAACCTTATAGCTGTGATCAATGTGGGAAGAGTTTTGGTCATTCTAGGACTCTGACTCTACACCAGAGAATACACACAGGAGAGAAACCTTATAGCTGTGATCAATGTGGGAAGAGTTTTGGTCAATCTGGCCAGCTGACATCACACCAGATAATACACACAGGAGAGAAATCTTATAGCTGTGGTCAATGTGGAAAGAGTTTTGGTCGATCTGGCCAGCTGACATCACACCAGAGAACACACACAGGAGATAAATCTTATACCTGTGGTCAATGTGGGAAGAGTTTTACTTCATCTAGCAATCTGACTGTACACCAGAGAATACACACAGGAGAGAAACCTCATAGCTGTGATCAATGTGGGAAGAGATACACTGATAAAAGATCTCTGATTAAACATCAGAAAATACATGGAGTTGTTTCATGATATCAATGAATTAATGTCACAATGTAGAATGTTTTAACATTGTAGTAGGAGTATTTTAATGATGTCACAATGTAGAACCCTAAACGTTTGTCCCCTGTTCTATTGATTTCAACATGATATGGATATTAGCCTCAGGGGGGAAATCCAGGCTCTGAATTGGAAGAGTACTATTTATGTGATTTAACAAAAAGTGACTAACACAAAAAGAGCTGTGTTACACTTACCATGTTGATGACCCACTTGAATCAAAATGCAACACTTCAAAATGTAGCGATCTGTTTTCTACAAATTGTCCTCTAATCAGGGATGTACACATTATTCCCATATTCTGTGTGTTTTTTGAGCTTTTAGTTTTAACAGGACGCGTAACCTCATCTCCCTTCTGTCACACAAATGATTTTGACATGATAGCGATGAGTGATGACAAATAAGGGTTGTGTTCCTTTGTTTAGCGTCCCCTACATTTAAATGCATCACTCCAAAATGTAGCTGACTGTCTTCTGCAGGTTGTCCTCTAACCAGTGAGGTAAAATATATCTCCCATTTCCATGTGTTTTTTTTAGTTGTGTTAGTTTCAACAGCAAGTACATTCTGATTTCCCCCCTAATCGATATCAGTGATTTATTGCTACTTGTCAAAACAACAGCGTTTCTGGTGCTTGTGCAGTTTATAAGGAGCTTGTTTTAAAAAATATCATTATTGTGGCAGATGTTTGTGTATATACCACATGTTAGGTTTTCAATTGATCCCAAACTGTTTCTGCATATTGGTTATTGATTTGGACATGTTAAACTGTGTTTTGACATTGGGGCTATCCCACCTAGCAACTATGCAACCAAATATTTCATATTTACATTTCATGTAACATTTGGTAATGGTAATTATTTATGCAACCAACTGACAATTATATTGACATTGTGCTTTTAGAATAGCAGGGTTCATTCTCAGATGTGCCAACCCAAATGTACTAGAGCATGACATTGGGGACTGGGCCCAGATCCAACAACATGCCTATCGAGTGATCCCTGAAAAGAGAGAGAAGCTCCACAGTGAGGTGGAAAGTTACTACGGATATTGCAGGAGTTTCCTCTTGAAATCAGACATGTCTGTGGTGAGAACAACCTGGTTGCTGATTGTCTCAAGGGGGGCAGTCAAAATGTTTTGCGTTTTGCCAGTGCGTTGCCATGGATCACAATTTATTTTGACTGTTTTTCCGTATTGGAGATGAGTTTTGTTTGGGCTCGTTTCAAGGGGACGAGAGTTCTAGAAGTTAGTGAGTTTTAGGAAAAATAAATATTGTTTTTAGTTGTTGTTAGACAGACACCATGTTTATATTGGTGATGGTGAAGCATTGTAGTTGATTATAATGTGACATGGAAGTTGTTTTCTGTTGGTGGTGAGCATTCTCTTAAGCTTTTGGTTTTTCCATTTATGTTTTGAGGTTGGACTTAAGCACGTATAGCTCGTTAGCACGTAGGACACACTGATTGGTGTCACCTCGTTAGTCAGTATGTGTTACACCTGTGCTGGCTTGTCCATCTCGTTAGTGGGAAGGTGTTTCACCTGAGCTGGTCCAGGTTCTATTTAAGAGTGTCTGGCCCAGTGCTCCAGTTGTCTTGATAGATGTGGAGAGTCAACACCTTTAGTTGCTCCACCTTTTTGGTTTGCTTCCTGTCTTTAAGTTTGGTGTGGGTTTTTCTTTTGTTTCCCTCTTCTTGGTTAGATTTAGTGGGTCTCATGGTGGGTGTCTTTTAGGTCCCAGTTGTTGTTACTAGTCAACTTTCAGTCGACACCCCCATAGTGTCTTTGAGGACCCCTCCTAAAAAACAAGATTATATTTTGGGTTGGATATTGCATCCAATTAGTGTTTTAATCAATGGCATTTCCTTAGAATGCTAATTGGTCTTTCAGTTGTTAATCTTCTGTTTTTTTTATCCTGTTATTTTTGTGTACTAAATATTTCTGGTTATTTTCATTGTTTTCTCCTGTGAAGCCATTGTGTTGCATCCATGTCTGAAATGTGCTGTATAAATAAAGCTTGATTTGATTTCAACAAATGAACCCAATGACTGATCAATCAACAGACCCTCCATCTTAGTATGAAAAACAGTCTCAATCCCACTTTTCAAGTCTGCTGAAGGTGTGGTGGAGTGGTAAACACCACCCCCGGCTCTACCAGGGGCTTGAGGTGGTCTCCCACAGTTCTGCTTATGTCATGTTCTGTGGCCTTGCCATTCCATTTCTTGACTGCCCCTGCAACACAGAAACACATTTAGTCATATTATATAAAACACTCAAAGTAATGGATATGGAGCATCTACAGCCTCAGTTACACCTGGCACCTAAATGTGACTTCTGTCATCCGATCACTCCAAGCTGCATTAGGTTCAGATCTAGATCTAGGGCCTTTGACATAGTCTGGATGCAGTCAGGCCACTGAATATGCATAAGCAATGTAAAGAGATGGGGTGAATTAGTAGGGAAAAGTACATTTGACACAAATTACCTTCATAATATCAAAGAACAAATGTGTGTGCCTGAGGGGAAATTAACTTTCATACAGCCGAAAGGAGTGAGAAATGACACCAATATCAGTGGACAATTTGCACTAATGTAAATAAACATAGATGATAGAACATATTCCCTTTTGCTGACGTGATGCACCCATGTACCTGTACACAGCCAATCTGTAAATAGCACACACGACTACCTCATCCCCATGTTATTACTTGCTCTTTTCCACCCCAGTATCTCTACTTGCACATCATCATCTGCACATCTATCACTCCAGCTAAATTGTAATTATTTTCGTCTCCAGGGCCTATTTATTACCTCCCTACTCTTCTACATTTGCACACTACATAGATTTTTCAATTTTTCTTTTGTGTACGTTTGTTTACGTGCGTTGTTGTTTGTGTCGCACTGAGAACTAAATGAGAACTTGTTCTCAACTGGCCTACCTGGTTAAATAAATAAAAAAATGGGACATAAATATTTACCATCTAAACAATGTGTGACCTCTCACCTCTGGCTGTAGAAGTGTTCTTCCTAACCAGTCCCTCAACAGCTCTCTGACTGAGCTCCACCCTCACTGGGTCTTCAGAGGAGAGGAAGGCTGAGGAGGGATGGAAGGATGAATGGATCAGTCAGTCAATAAAGTGTAGAGCTGCTGTCTGACAAAATCACTATTTTAGTAGTTCATTAAAGTAAATAATGCTTTATGACTGCTGAATACCAACTATCAATCACTTAGATCATGTACTTTCAGGTAGAGATACATCCTTGGGACGTCCCTAGCCGTTGAAGTTGACATTTAAAATGTTACGGTTAGGGTTTAGGGTAGGGATGTCCCAAGGATCCCAGATAGCATTGACCATTGTGCATTTGTAACCGATGTGAAATGGCTAGCTAGTTAGCGGGGTGTGCACTAAGAGCGATGGTAACGATGTTTCGTGGGAGGCAGTTGTTGATGTGTGTAGAGGGTCCCTGGTTGAAGTTGACATTTAAAATGGTTACGGTAGAGACGTCCCAAGGATGCCGGATAGCATTAGAAACTACAACTCCCTACTACATCACACAGTTCAGGCTGGGTCTGATTTATCTCTGTGTTGTGAAAAATCTATGTTAACCTCTTTAAGTTTATATGACATCTAATGTGTTGAAGGATCTTTAAGGTTGAGAAGTTTATGTGTATGTTTGTGTGGGTCTGTAACCACACACCCTCTCAGCAGACAGGCCAAAGGCTGACCAGCTACATTATTGCAATTCTTATCATATAAAGGTTGATTGTTTGAATAAATGACAAGGTCTCTCCTGATTGGTTAGAATTTCCACCACAATGTGCAATAACAATGATGGACCAGACTCATAGTACAGAATGAATGACTGACAACATCAGTTCACCGTCTCACCTCATACTGTATTAGAGCAGCAGCAGCTGACTGCCCGGTTCAACATCAGTTCACCGTCTCACCTCATACTGTATTAGAGCAGCAGCAGCTGACTGCCCGGTTCAACATCAGTTCACCGTCTCACCTCATACTGTATTGGAGCAGCAGCAGCTGACTGCCCAGTTCAACGTCAGTTCACCGTCTCACCTCATACTGTATTGGAGCAGCAGCAGCTGACTGCCCGGTTAAACATCAGTTCACCGTCTCACCTCATACTGTATTGGAGCAGCAGCAGCTGACTGCCCGGTTCAACATCAGTTCACCGTCTCACCTCATACTGTATTGGAGCAGCAGCAGCTGACTGCCCGGTTCAACATCAGTTCACCGTCTCACCTCATACTGTATTAGAGCAGCAGCAGCTGACTGCCCGGTTCAACATCAGTTCACCGTCTCACCTCATACTGTATTGGAGCAGCAGCAGCTGACTGCCCAGTTCAACGTCAGTTCACCGTCTCACCTCATACTGTATTGGAGCAGCAGCAGCTGACTGCCCGGTTCAACATCAGTTCACCGTCTCACCTCATACTGTATTGGAGCAGCAGCAGCTGACTGCCCAGTTCAACATCAGTTCACCGTCTCACCTCATACTGTATTGGAGCAGCAGCAGCTGACTGCCCAGTTCAACATCAGTTCACCGTCTCACCTCATACTGTATTGGAGCAGCAGCAGCTGACTGCCCAGTTCAACATCAGTTCACTGTCTCACCTCACACTGTATTGGAGCAGCAGGAGCTGACTGCCCAGTTCAACATCAGTTCACCGTCTCACCTCATACTGTATTGGAGCAGCAGCAGCTGACTGCCCGGTTCAACATCAGTTCACCGTCTCACCTCATACTGTATTGGAGCAGCTGACTGCCCAGTTCAACATCAGTTCACCGTCTCACCTCATACTGTATTGGAGGAGCAGCAGCAGCTGACTTGATCGTTGATGCTAATCATCATGTACTAGGACTGGAGACCACAGCAGCGATTCTTTTCTACCTTTTCAATGAGGCAGGGGTGAGGACATCATCCTGCTATTTTGACAGTCCCTGAAGGACAATACAGAAGAGGTATTTTCTCTTATTCCTTCCCTTTCTCTAATGTATTTTGTAATAAAATGATCAAGTGTAGTAAGATCATTGCTTTACTTTACTAGGACTGGAGACCACAGCAGTGATTCTGCTCTTGCCCTACCTCTTCAATGAGGACCCGAGTGGCCTTTATGTCCGTGACAAGGTATGCCTATGCACCAATCACCCGTTTCTTCATGAACAAGAAAGAAGCACTATACAAAGTAAATGGATTATTTATTATTGGCTGACATGTCTGCAGAAATGTTGCAATTTTGTAATGTGTTTTTTTTGTGTAAATTGTTTTGTAAATATTAGTTCACATTTGTGGTGCCACTAAATAAACAATTAATTACTTAAATCAATATTGTTATTATTATTCCCCCCCCAAAAAATAGAATGGAGGACAGAAAAAAAATTGTTATTAAAATATGTTTTTGTAATGCAGGGAGGGTGGACAGGGAGTTCAAAAATGAACCCCAAAAGATTCTTTGAGGAACCATTATAAGGGGTTCTTCAAATAACTTATAGGGGTTTCCCACAAAAGGTTCTTCAAATAACTTTTAGGGGTTCCCCCACAGTTTCAATTTGAAGAACCCCTACTTTTTAGAGTGTATATTGATAAATCTCACCTTGTCCGAGAGACATTTACATAGTTACACACAGCCCAGTTTGGGATGACTATTTTGGGGCGAAATAGCGGCCACAACAGACAGACCTGATATGGCCCATAATTCGACGTCACGGGCTGACTGGGTATGACCAAAGTTATTCTGTTTAGCTGCACTTTGTAGTACATTTTTACACTATAATAAATGTTTCTGATGCCACATCGCCCGTTTTCAAAGGGAGTCGTTGGTTTTTAGATGCAGTCGCTTTTTAGCTTTTTGTCTGAAAGTATTTTCTCAACTGCGATACCAACTCCAGTCAGCAGATGGCAAAGTGCGTCTTACAGGTGATTCTGCCACTGTGACGTATAATCTAGTGGACGGGACGCTCTTCAACAACTAGTCAGCCACCTTGGTTCACTAACTTTATGGAAAAATATTTTTTCAATAAATCTAGTAACTCCTCTCTTCCATCCCCCCCCCCCCCCCCCCCCCCAGGCCTTAAGGGCAGTTTTATTTCAAATGTAGTACCCGGACGGAGAAAATCCAATAAGCGTTTTATAGTTTCATTCTTAGGGAAACTTACCCTAAAGTGGTCATACTGGGAAAATACAGGAATACACACTCAGAGCCTCCTGACTGTGCCCTGTTAACACCTCCAAGGTGCCCCCCTCACACAGGAATACACACTACAAGGCTTTTCTAAAAACTACACTTTGCGTGTTTCGCTCACCTCTTTTTTTTTTAACTAGGTTTGAGATTTGGTATCCACTCGGCTCACTGCCTCTCAAATCAAAGGTGGGTCTATCTGCTCCATTCCCAAAGTGTGGTCTCCCTGAGATCCCAAGTTTGAGGGATCCCTGGTGCACCATTTACCCAGGTTGTCAGGAGCGGTCACCAAGTGAAGATTAACATCCCCAAATGTGGTTAATTTCTTTAATATCAAATGAGGAGACAAACTTATCACACAAGTCAGAGATATTCTTAAACTAAATCTTTATTCACTTATTAATAAGGAAGCAGATCAATACAACAAACACACATAAAGTGAATCAATTGAGTGCTCTACGATAATGATGGCTGGTTGACAAATCACCCCCAGATGATTCGTTGAGAGGCACGAGACAAAAGTACAAAGGTCTTTTATAGCCAAGATACACCCCTTTCAATCTACATGATGACTAGCAGATGTATAGAACGGGTCACAAGATTAATATTTGGATGAAAGATACCTATAATTCTCAGCAGACAGTATCTGCTGTAAAAACAGTACTCTTTGTGTAGAGAGCAGGGTCTGGCCCTGGGGTCATCTCTCCCTGGTACCATATAGAACAGAAACATTAACTCATGTTGTAACATTAACTGAATTATGGTCCCATGTAGCTCAGTAGTGCAGCGCCACAGTTGTGGGTTCGATTCCCACGGGGGACTAGTATAAAAAATAAAAATGTATGCACTCACTACTACTCTAAGTCGTTCTGGATAAGAGCGTCTGCTAAATGACGTAAATGTAATGTAAATGTAATTCATGCTCTGAAATGCGGTCTCTTTAGGTTTTATCACACAAAAGACATTGTAAATCTCCTTTCAGTGTTATCTCCCAGAGGCCCATCCTCAGTAGAACACAGACGCAATAGTTCTAAGAACCCTCTATTCTGTTGCATAAAACAACCATTTGATGCAATAAAAGTATTATAACATAAAGTTGCAGTTTTGCTCTCAGTGTCCACTTAAAGTTGACTAGTAACAACAACTGGGACCTAAAAGACACCCACCACGAGACCCACTAAATCTGCCCAAGAAGAGGAAAAAAAAAAAAAAAAACCACACCAAACTTACAGACAGGAAGCAAACCAAAAAGGTGGAGCAACTAAAGGTGTTGACTCTCCATATCTATTAAGACAACTGGAGCACTGGGCCAGACACTCTTAAATAGAACCTGGACCAGCTCAGGTGAAACACCTTCCCACTAACGAGATGGACAAGCCAGCACAGGTGTAACACATACTGACTAACGAGGTGACACCAATCTGTGCGTCCTACGTGCTAACGAGCTATACGTGCTAACGAGCTATACGTGCTAACGAGCTATACGTGCTAACGAGCTATACGTGCTAACGAGCTATACGTGCTAACGAGCTATACGTGCTAACGAGCTATACGTGCTAACGAGCTATACGTGCTAACGAGCTATACGTGCTAAAGTCCAACCTCAAAACATAAATGGAAAAACCAAAGTCTGTAACACCTTCCCCTTAGGACAACAAATATATTTTATATTTATGACTCAATTTATTAGGATTGTTAATAAAATTGATTATAGACCGATTTATTATACTGCGTCCATGTGTATAAGCTGAAAGTACGTTGAAATTAAATAGTTTTCTTTTCAACTTTCAACTAAAACCAAACTTATATTGTACGTCGGGAATAGTCTTATTTTCAACAACATTTTGCTAGGTGGGATATCCCCAATGTCGACATTTTGCTAGGTGGGATATCCCCAATGTCACAGTTTAAACGTGTCCAAATCAATAGTCCAAATGCAGAAACAGTTTGTGATAAATTGAAAACCTAAACGTAAAATGTACTATATACACAAACATCTGCCACAACATTCACATTACTTGTATTTTTTAAACAAGCTCCTTATAAACTGCACAAGCACCAGAAACACTGTTGTTTTGACAAGTAGCAATAAATCACTGATATCGATTAGGGGGGAAATCAGGTTGTACCTGCTGTTGAAACTAACACAACTAAAAAAAACACATGGAAATGGGAGATATATTTTACCTCACTCGTTAGAGGACAACCTGCAGAAAACAGTCAGCTACATTTTGGAGTGATGCATTTAAATCTAGGGGTCGCTAAACAAAGGAACACAACACTTATTTGTCATCACTCAACGATATCATGTTGAAATCATTTGTGTGACAGAAGGGATATGAGGTTGCACGTCCTGTTAAAACTAACAGCTCAAAAACCACACAGAATCTGGGAGTAATGTGTACATCCCTGGTTAGAGGACAATTTGTAGAAAACAGCTTGCTACATTTTGAAGTGTTGCATTTTGATTCAAGTGGGTCACCAACGTGGGAAGTGTAACAGGGACAAATGTTTAGGCTTCTACATTGTGACATCATTAAAATACTCCTACTACAATGTTTAAACATTCTACATTGTGACATCATTAAAATACTCCTACTACAATGTTAAAACATTCTACATTGTGATATCATTAAAATACTCATTCTACAATGTTAAATCATTCTACATTGTGACATCATTAAAATACTCCTACTACAATGTTAAAACATTCTACACTGTGACATTATTTCATTGATATCATGAAACAACTCCATGTATACTTTATGTTTAATCAGAGATCTTTTATCAGAGTATCTCTTCCCCTGTGTGTGTCCGCTTGTGTATATTCAGGCTTTTTAGCCAAGTAAAACTCTTCCCACATTGATCACAGCTATATGGTTTCTCTCCTGTGTGTGTTCTCTGGTGTGTAGTCAGAGAGCTAGATTTAGCAAAACTCTTCCCACATTGATCACAGCTATATGGTTTCTCTCCTGTGTGTGTTGAAATGAGTGCATTTCACATTACTATTGGATTACAACTGTTAGGCTCGTTTGAATCTCCTGCTTAATATGTTTGTGTTATTGTCGCAAATCAACTGCTTTATACTTATAAAACACTTCAACCAGTAAAATGCTCTTTAGCTAGCGTTGCCATCAGCCTGAAACTGAGGGTTTGTACATTAAGTGTTTAACAAATTGGCCCATAACTTCCCCTAACAACAACATAGACCTACTGTAGGACCCATAACTTCACCTAACAACAAGATAGACCTACTGTAGGACCCATAACTTCACCTAAAAATAACATAGACCTACTGCAGGACCCATAACTTCACCTAACAACAACATAGACCTACTGTAGGACCCATAACTTCACCTAACAACAACATAGACCTACTGTAGGACCCATAACTTCCCCTAATAACATAGACCTACTGTAAGACCCATAACTTAACCTAACAATAACATAGATCTACTGTAGGACCCATAACTTCACCTAACAATAACATAGACCTACTGTAGGACCCATAACATAAACATAGACCTACTGTAGGGCCCATAACTTAACCTAACAACAACATAGACCTACTGTAAGACCCATAACTTCACCTAACAACAACATAGACCTACTGTAGGACCCATAACATAGACCTAGGACTATAAATCATTTAATATTTCAAGTGAAACATGGAAACTAAAATGGCTTTGTCATAACATTTCATAACCTGATCACCAGATAATTTTGTGAATAATCCCACTAGGCTACTCTGTAATGTGTTGTCATTCTAAATGTCCTGAATAAAGGAAAATAGCTCTGTGTGTTGTACAATAGCCTATCCATCAAGGAACAGTTCTCTACACATTATGAGCTAAGTATCTCTGTGTGCAAACAGACAAACGAGACACTACTGTAAATCAAGCAGACAATAACACATTATAAACATCAATTTGTTAGGGATGTTGGATCCAACGTGGAGCACGGCATAACTGTCTTTACCAGAGTAATGAATGAAGAAGCACTTTGGTTGTTGTTGCATGTTGTGATGTTTGTCATTTTTTAGATATTTTTATTTTTAACTTTATTTAACTAAGTTAGTTAAGAACAAATTATTTTTTTCAATGACGGCCTAGGAACAGTGAAGGACTGCCTTGTTCAGGGGCAGAACGACAGATCTTTACGATCTTGCAACCTTTCGGTTACTAGTCCAACGCTCTAACCACTAGGCTACCTGCTGTCCCGATTTGACTGGCATTCAAAAAATGATTTCCTGGATCAGCTGATGATAGTTGAACATGTAACTGTAACCAAACAGCTACAGTATTAAGAATTATGTGTAATTATTGAAGAACCGCGTTAATGACAGTATCGATTTGGGTGTTGTCAATAAAGTTAAGGTGACTCTCGGTTAGAACCATTGGATTTAGCAAACTCTGAAATGATTTAGGATTTCTGTGCCCATGAAAACTGTTTTCTCAGCATAACATAAGGAGACACTAAATGTTACGTAGGTAGAGTGTATTTCAGAGATCTGAATACAAAAAACTGTAGGAACAGGAAAATAACCTAAACCACAAGGCCAAATCTACACTGGAGGAGCAAACCAAGATGACATTGAATGTTCCTGAGTGGCCTAGTTACAGTTTGGACTTAAATCGTCTTGAAGGTCTATGGAAAGACTTGAAAATGGCTTTCTAGCAATGATCAACAACCAACTTGACAGAACAGGAAGGATTTTAAAAGAATAATGAATATTCACATGAAGATCAGTCTCCTATTGGATGACATCACGACTTCCCATCAAGCCAACTCCTTGAAGGCCTTACTATGACATCACTCACTCCTTCTAGTTTGCAGTTGTCTAAAAAACACTATTTTGCTCAAAACTTTTATTTGTTTCCCTTTAGTGTGTTTATACTTTACTGTATTTATATATCACTTTTCAACAGGAAAATTTTGAAAATAATCACTGGAGGAAGTCATGAACAATTCACAGTACAAAAACATATTCAAGTATAGAATGCCCTTTCAAAAATCACACATTACTTCAACAACTGCAGAGTTTGTGCCCCTGTCTTATAAGATAGTACTCACTGTATTTACTGGTGTTAATCAGATCAATGGCCCTGTTTTATAAGATAGTACTCACTGTATTTACTGGTGTTAATCAGATCTCCAGTCCTCTGTTCTTCATCCTCCTCTAATGTGACAGTAATCTCCCCCTCTTCATCCTCCACTCCAAAAACTTCATCTTCCTCCTTTTCTTTCACAGAAAAATCCTCCTCCTCTTTCACTCCATAAACTCTGAACGCGTCTTTCTCTTCTTCTTTCACTGTAACAGCATCACCCTCTACTTCTTGTTTTACTGTGACATCCTCTTCTTCCTTCTCCTCTTTCACGACAATGTTCAGCCCCAGAGCTTCTTTCTCCGTCCAGCAGATCACCTCTTCTTTAACGAGAGGGGAGAAGTTTATGGAGCTCATGGTCGGGGATGTTAGCTAGCTAGCTATCATTAGCGACTAGGCTAGTGCTAACTTAACCAGCCAGCTACTATAGCTGACTAATACAAAATAACGTAATATTGAATTAAATAGGTTGACAAGTAGATACGACCTAAGTGTGTCGAAAACACAGTAGGTAATACACACCGAAAGCGTATAAATAGCTTGAATCTTTCGGCTATGTTGGCTAGCAAGCTACCGAGGTGGTTGACGAGCTGTTTATGAAGAACCGTCCACTAGATTATACGTCACGCTGGCAGCGTCGCCTGAAAGACGCACATCGCCGTCTGCTGACTGGAGGGGAAACGCAGTTGAGGATCATATTTTATTTTCAGACAAAGATCATTTTAAATGGATTTAATTAAATGATACCATTATATTGAGACATACAAAGACAGGAATGTGTTGATTGATTAGTGCGAATAAAAAATGTTTACCACAGCATATTTAAGGCAGTTTCATTAAGTTATACTACATCTAAATTAGCAGCTAGCTACTAATTAGCAGCTAGCTACTATAATGAACAGACTAGGTCTATACT
The DNA here is from genome assembly GCF_016432855.1 of Salvelinus namaycush. Lineage (NCBI taxonomy): Eukaryota > Metazoa > Chordata > Actinopteri > Salmoniformes > Salmonidae > Salvelinus > Salvelinus namaycush. The sequence continues at coordinate 61,831 of NW_024061592.1, forward strand.
GCTCCTACATGGTGTAACAATACATCATCTAGATGTATATAATGAACAGACTAGGTCCATACTGCTCCTACATGGTGTAACAATACATCATGTAGATGTATATAATGAACAGACTAGGTCTATACTGCTCCTACATGGTGTAACAATACATCATGTAGATATATATAATGAACAGACTAGGTCTATACTGCTCCTACATTATTATGTATTATTATGTGTTATTTATTTCTCCTTTATTTAACCAGGTCGGCCAGTTGAGAACAAGTTCTCATTTACAACTGCGACCTGGCCAAGATAAAGCAAAGCAGTGAGACAAAAACAACAACAAAGAGTTACACATAAACAAACATTCAGTCAACAACCAAACCAAAAACCACACAGAATCTGTGAGTAATGTGTACATCCCTGGTTAGAGGACAATTTGTAGAAAACAGCTAGCTACATTTTGAAGTGTTGCATTTTGATTCAAGTGGGTCACCAATATGGTAAGTGTAACACAGCTCTTTTTGTGGTAGTCACTTTTTGTTAAATTACATAAATACTACCCTTTCAATTCAGAGCCTGGATTTTCCCCCTGAGGCTGATATCCATATCATGTTGAAATCAAATGATAAGGGGGCAAACATTTAGGCTTCTACATTGTGACATTATTAAAATAATCCTACTCCAAAGTGTTAACATTCTACATTAATTCATTGATATCATGAAACAATTCCTTCATGTATTTTCTGATGTTTGATCAGACACCTTTTATCAGAGTATCTCTTGTCACATTGATTACAGCTATAAGGTTTCTCTCCTGTGTGTGTTCTCTGGTGTTGAGTCAGACCGCTAGATGAGGTAAAACGCTTCCCACATTGAGTACAGCTATAAGGTTTCTCTCCTGTGTGTGTTCTCTGGTGTGATATCAGGCTGCATAGCTGAGTAAAACTCTTCCCACATTGATCACAGGTATAAGCTTTCTCTCCTGTGTGTGTTCTCTGGTGTATAGTCAGCTGGCCAGATCGACCAAAACTCTTCCCACATTGACGACAGCTATACGGTTTCTCTCCTGTGTGTATTCTCTGGTGTAGAGTCAGATTGCTAGATGTAGTAAAACTCTTCCCACATTGACCACAGCTGTAAGGTTTCTCTCCTGTGTGTGTTCTCTGGTGTAGAGTCAGAGTGCTAGATGCACCAAAACTCTTCCCACATTGACCACAGCTGTAAGGTTTCTTTCCTGTGTGTGTTCTCTGGTGTAGAGTCAGAGTGCTAGATGCACCAAAACTCTTCCCACATTGACCACAGCTGTAAGGTTTCTCTCCTGTGTGTGTTCTCTGGTGTAATGTAACCTGGCCATATGTAGTAAAACTCTTCCCACATTGACCACAGCTGTAAGATTTCTCTCCTGTGTGTGTTCTCTGGTGTAGAGTCAGAGTGCTAGATGCACCAAAACTCTTCCCACATTGACCACAGCTGTAAGGTTTCTCTCCTGTGTGTGTTCTCTGGTGTAGAGTCAGAGTGCTAGATGCACCAAAACTCTTCCCACATTGACCACAGCTGTAAGGTTTCTCTCCTGTGTGTGTTCTCTGGTGTAGAGTCAGAGTAATAGATGCACCAAAACTCTTCCCACATTGATCACAGCTATAAGGTTTCTCTCCTGTGTGTGTTCTCTGGTGTGATATCAGGCTGGTTGACCGAGTAAAACTCTTCCCACATTGATCACAGCTATAAGGTTTCTCTCCTGTGTGTGTTCTCTGGTGTGATATCAGGCTGGTTGACCGAGTAAAACTCTTCCCACATTGATCACAGCTATAAGGTTTCTCTCCTGTGTGTGTTCTCTGGTGTGATATCAGGCTGGTTGACCGAGTAAAACTCTTCCCACATTGATCACAGCTATAAGGTGTCTCTCCTGTGTGTGTTCTCTGGTGTAGAGTCAGATTGCTAGATGTAGTAAAACTCTTCCCACATTGACCACAGCTGTAAGGTTTCTCTCCTGTGTGTGTTCTCTGGTGTCGAGTCAGATTACAAGATGTAGTAAAACTCTTCCCACATTGACCACAGCTATAAGGTTTCTCTCCTGTGTGTGTTCTCTGGTGCACTTTTAGATCACTAGATGTAGTAAAACTCTTCCCACATTGACCACAGCTGTAAGGTTTCTCTCCTGTGTGTATTCTCTGGTGTAGAGTCAGATGGCCAGATGTAGTACATCTCTTCCCACATTGACCACAGCTATAAGGTTTCTCTCCTGTGTGTGTTCTCTGATGAATTTTAATGCCTGATGAGGTGAATCTCTTCCCACAGTCAGAGCAGCAGTGAGTTCTCTTCCCTGTGGATCTCTGCAGGTGTTTATTGATGTGTTCTGATCTGGAGAGACTCTTCTCTGCCTCGTCAGCATCATGAGGTTGTTGAGGCTCCCCAGAGGATCCACGATAGTTCGGTATCTCTCCTGTGTGAACAACAAAGTCAGACAGATGATTAAAGGCCCACAACAGCGGTAATCCACTGTAAAAGGTGATGTCAACAGCGTAGCCATGATGTTGTACAACAATTGATGTCTGTAATGAATGTTAAAATTATTCGACAATTGTCTTAACCTCTCTGGGGTAGGTGGGACGCAATCGTCCCACCTGGCCAATAGCCAGGGAAAATACAGAGCGCCATATTCAAATAAAATGATATAAAGATCAAACTTTCATTAAATCACACATTTAAGATACCAAATTAAAGCTACACTCGTTGTGAATCCAGCCAACATGTCAGATTTCAAAAAGGCTTTTCGGTGAAAGCATAAGATGCTATTATCTGATTACAACAGTAAACAAAGAGAGTAGCATATTTCAACACTGCAGGCACGACACAAAACGCAGAAATAAAAATATAATTCATGCCTTACCTTTGACGAAATTCTTTTGTTGGCACTCCAATATGTCCCACAAACATCACAAATGGTCCTTTTGTTCGATTAATTCCGTCGATATATATCCAAAATGTCAATTTATTTGGCACGTTTCATCCAGAAAAACACAGCTTCCAACTTGCGCAACGTCACTACAAAATATATCAAAAGTTACAAGGAAACTTTACCAAAACATTTCAAACTACTTTTGTAATACAACGTTAGGTATTTTTAAACGTTAATAAATTGATCAAATTGAAGACGGGATGATCTGTGTTCAATACAAAAAGAAAACAAACTGACGCAACTTTTTTGGTAATGTGCCTCTCTCAAACAATTTACTTCAAGTGACCCTCCTTTACTATGGCCGTACTTCTTCATTACACAAAGGAATAACCTCAACCAATTTCGAAAGACTGGTGACATCCAGTGGAAGTGGTAGGAACTACAAACAAGTCCCTTAGAAATCTGGTTTCCCAATGAAAACTCATTGAAAAGACAGTGACCTCAAAAAAATAAAAAATCTGAATGGTTTGTCCTCAGGGTTTCTTCTGTTATGCTCACAGACATGATTCAAACAGTTTTAGAAACTTCAGAGTGTTTTCTATCCAAATCTAATAATACTAATAATATGCATATTTTATATTCTGGGGATGAGTAGAAGGAAGTTGAAATTGGGCACGCTATTTATCCAAAAGTGAAAATGCTGCCCCCGAAGAAGTTATAGGCCCTTTTCTGCGTTTGTTTGTGCATTGCCACAATTTCAGCAATCTGGTTGTAGAAACTCCTCCCTGGTAATGAGGAAACCACTAGTTAAGGATGTAGTATATCTGCTAATGAGGAAACCACTAGTTATGGATGTAGTATATCTGCTAATGAGGAAACCACTAGTTATGGACGTAGTGTACCTGCTAATGAGGAAACCACTAGTTATGGATGTAGTATATCTGGTAATGAGGAAACCTCTAGTTACGGATGTAGTATATCTGGTAATGAAGAAACCACTATTTATGGATGTAGTATATCTGCCTGGAGCAAAAATGGTGAGCAAAGATTTTAGTTTTTCACAATGTATTCTGAATGTGAATGGGGGAAAACTCAGGGGAGTAACCTCCATTTCCAGGTTGCTTATGAGTGCATTTCACACTACTTTGGATTATAATTATAAGGCTCGTTTGAATGTCCTGCTTAATATAATGTTTTTGTCATCATCGCAAATCAACCGCTGTATTTAAAAAACACTTCAACCAGTAAAATGCTCTTTGTCTTTTCCATCAACCTGACAATGAGGGTTTGTACACGGTTTGCCAAATTGGCCCATAACTTCACCTAACAACAAATATACCTGTAATGAACGAAGAAGCACTTTGGTTGTTGTTGCATGACATACATAGACCTACTGTAGGACCCATAACAATAACATAGACCTACTGTAGGACCCAAAACTTCACCTAACAACAACATAGACCTACTGTAGGACCCAAAACTTCACCTAACAACAACATAGACCTACTGTAGGACCCAAAACTTCACCTAACAACAACATAGACCTACTGTAGGACCCAAAACTTCACCTAACAACAACATAGACCTACTGTAGGACCCATAACAATAACATAGACCTACCGTAGGACCCATAACTTCACCTAACAATAACATAGACCTACTGTAGGACCCAAAACAATAACAGACCTACTGTAGAACCCATAACCTCACCTAACAATAACGTAGACCTACTGTAGGACCCATAACAATAACAGACATACTGTAGGACCCATAACAATAACATAGACCTACTGTAGGACCCATAACTTCACCTAACAACAAATAAAGGAAAATAGCTCTGTGTGTTGTACAATAGCCTATCCATCAAGGAACTGTTCTCTACACATTATGAGCAAAAGTATCTGTGTCCAAACAGACTAACGAGACCCGACAGTAAATCAAGCAAACAATAACATTACAAACATCAATTTGTTAGGGATGTTGGATCCAACGTGGAGCACGGCATAACTGTCTTTACCAGAGTAATGAATGAAGAAGCACTTTGGTTGTTGTTGCATGTTGTGATGTTTGTCATGTGACTGTCATTCAGAAAATTATTTCCTGGATCAGCTGATGATAGTTGAACATGTGACTGTAACTAAACAGCTACAGTATTAAGAATTATGTGTAATTATTGAAGAACAGCGTTAATGACAGTATCCACTTGGGTGTTGTCAATAAAGTTATGATTATTATTTTTTTATTTTTTTATTTAACATAATGATATGTTATATATAATGAACATAAAGATAGTTTAACCAGGTAGGTCAGTTGAGAACAAGTTCTCATTTAGAACTGCAACCTGGCCAAGATAAAGCAAAGCAGTGTGACAAAAACAACGCATCGTTACACGTGGGATAAACAAACATACAGTCAATAACACAATAGAAAAATCTATATACAGTGTGTGCAAATGGAGTACGGAGGTAAGGCAATAAATAGGCCATAGTATCAAAGTAATTACAATTTAGCAAATTAACACTGGAGTGATAGATGTGCAGATGATGATGTGCAAGTAGAAATACTGGATGTGCAAAAGAGCAAAAAAAGTAAAAAACATGGGGACGAGGTAGGCAATTGGATGGGCTACTTACAGATGGGCTGTGTACAACTGCAGCGATCGGTAAGCTGCTCAGATAGCTGATGCTTAAAGTTAATGAGGGAGATATAAGTCTCCAACTTCAGCGATTTTTGCAATTCTTTCCAGTCATTGGCAGCAGAGAACTCGAAGGAAAGGCGGCCAAAGGAGGTGTTGGCTTTGGGGATGAACTGTGAGATATACGTGCTGGAGCGCGTGCTACGGGTGGGTGTTGCTATGGTGACCAGTGAACTGAGATAAGGCGGAGCTTTACCTAGCAAAGACTTATAGATGACCTGGAGCCAATTGTTTTGGCGTCGAACATTTAGCGAGGGTCAGCCAACAAGAGCATCCAGTGTTGGAGGCATCGCCGATCCGTTTTACGAGGGTGTTTTGCAGCGTGAAGGAGGCTTTGTTGCGAAATAGGAAGCCAATTCTAGATAACAATTTGGATTGGAGATGCTTACTGTGAGTCTGGAAGGAGAGTTTACAGTCTAACCAGACACCTAGGTATTTGTAGTTGTCCACATATTCTAAGTCAGAACTGTCCAGAGTAGTGATGCTTGTCGGGTGGCCGGGTGCGGGCAGCAATCGGTTGAAGAGCATGCATTTAGTTTTACTTGCTTTTAAGAGCAGTTGGAGGCCACAGAAGGAGTGTTGTATGGCATCTCGTCTGGAGGTTTGTTAGTTTGTTAGTTGGTGAACCAGGCGAGTCTCCGATTTGACTGAATTCTGTCAGAGAAGTAGTTGGTGAACCAGGCGAAACAGTCTTTTGAGAAACCAAGGCGGTTGAGTCTGCCGATAAGAATACGGTGATTAACAGAGTCGAAAGCCTTGGCCAGGTCGATGAAGACGGCTGCACAGTACTGTCTTTATCGATGGCGGTTAATGATATCGTTTAGGACCTTGAGCGTGGCTGAGGTGCACCCATGACCAGCTCTGAAACCAGATTGCATAGCGGAGAAGGTACGGTGGGATTCGAAATGGTTGGTAATCTGTTTGTTAACTTGGCTTTCGAAGAACTTAGAAAGGCAGGGCAGGATGGATATAGATCTGCAACAGTTTGGGTCTAGAGTGTCACCCCCTTTGAAGAGGGGGATGACCGCGGCAGCTTTCCAATCTTTGGGAATCTCAGATGATACGAAAGAGAGGTTGAACAGACTAGTAATAGGGGTTGCAACAATTTTGGCAGATCATTTTAGAAAGAGAAGGTCCAGACTGTCTAGCCCGGCTGATTTGTAGGGGTCCAGATGTTGCAGCTCTTTCGGAACATTAGCTATCTGGATTTGGGTAAAGGAGAAATGGTGGGGGCTTTGGCGGGTTGCTGTTGAGGGTGCCTGGCAAAGCATGCCAAGGCGTAGAAAAATGCTTATTGAAATTCTCGATTATCGTGGAGTTATCGGTGGTGACAGTGTTTCCTAGCCTCAGTGCAGTGGGCAGCTGGGATGAGGTGCTCTTGTTCTCCATGGACTTTACAGTGTCCCAAAAGTTTTTGGAGTTAGAGCTACAGGATGCAAATTTCTGTTTGAAAAAGCTAGCCTTTGCTTTCTTAACTGACTGTGTGTATTGGTTCCTGACTTATCTGAAAAGTTGCATATCGCAGGAACTATTCGATGCTCGTGCAGTACGCCACAGGATGTTTTTGTGCTGGTCGAGGGCAGTCAGGTCTGGAGTGAACCAAGGGCAATATCTGTTCTTAGTTACACATTTTTTGAAAGGGGCATGCTTATTTAAGGTGGTGAGGAAATTACTTTTAAAGAACAACCAGGCATCCTCTACTGACGGGATGAGGTCAAAATCCTTCCAAGATACCCGGGCCAGGTCGATTAGAAAGGCCTGCTTGCAGAAGTGTTTGAGGGAGCGTTTGACAGTGATGAGGGGTGGTCGTTTGACCGCGGACCCATAACGGATGCAGGCAATGAGGCAGTGATCGCTGAGATCCTGATTGAAAACAGCAGAGGTGTATTTGGAGGGCAAGTTGGTCAGGATAATATCTATGAGGATGCCCATGTTTACGGATTTAGGGTTGTACCTGGTGGGTTCCTTGATAATTTGTGTGAGATTGAGGGCATCTAGCTTGGATTGTAGGACGGCCGGGGTGTTAAGCATATCCCAGTTTAGGTCACCTAATAGAACGGACTCTGAAGATAGATGGAGGGGGCAATCAATTCACATATGGTGTCCAGGGCACAGCTGGGAGCCGAGGGGGGTCTATAACAGGTGGAAACAGTGAGAGACTATTTCTGGAAAGATTCATTTTTAAAATTAGAAGCTCGAACTGTTTGGGCATGGACTGGAAAGTATGATACAACTTTGCAGGCCATCTCTGCAGTAGATTGCAACTCTCTTTTTGACAGTTCTATCTTGACGGAAAATGTTGTAGTTGGGTATTGAGATTTCAGAATTTTTGGTGGCCTTCCTAAGCCAGGATTCAGACACGGCAAGGACATTAAAGTTGGCAGGGTGTGCTAAAGCAGTGAGTAAAACAAACTTAGGGAGGAGGCTTCTGATGTTAACATGCATGAAACCAAGGCTTTTTCGAATATTGAAGTCAACAAATGAGAGTGCCTGGGGACACACAGGGCCTGAGTTAACCTCTACGTCACCCGAGGAACAGAGGAGTAGAATGAGGGTACGGCTAAAGGCTATCAGAACTGTTCGTCTAGTGCAGGGGTGTCAAACTCATTTCGCATCGTGGGCCACATACGGCCTAGGGAGATGTCAAGTGGGCCGGACCATTAAAATTATACCATACTCTGCTATAAATAACCAAAATATCATGTCTTTCCTTTGTTTTGGTGTAAAGAAGCACAAGAACATTAGGAAAATATTGAAATTTAATGAACTATCCTTTTACAAAACATTTCATGAAACACCTCATATTTCCTTAGACAAATGTGCAATTTACTTTTATCATTCACAAATATGCATTGCAACTGATCCCACTGATTGTACAAAGGCACAAAACTTTAATTGGTACTGAAAAAATATAGTAATGCACTTTAAGATTAAATGAGACTTTTAAAGAAAGGAATTTTTAAACCACTTACACATACGCATATAAAATCTAAATGTAATCCCTGCGTACACCTTACAAACTAAGGAGAGCGATTTTAAATGTGTAATGAAGAAAGTGTTCGCCTGTCCTGTAAATCTGTAAACTTCATACATGAAACATACATACACATACAATACATACTGAAAATTTATGGAGTTGTATGAACAGTAGAATTCCATCACACAACTTTTGTTTTGAAGCTGCTGACTAACATTAAAGTGCACATTTTTTAAATCACCACAGTAAGGATTCATCTTCACAGAGCTGTATTCTTTCAATGCAAACAGTATCTAAGGCAGCATTTTAAAGGTGTTAGTCTAGTCTGGACTTGTATTTGTTCCTGAAACTTGGCATCTTTTGGCCTGTACAAGTGCATCAACACCAGGTGTCATGTCCTGACTAGCTGTCACTTTCAGAATGTCATTTAAGTGCTTGTTTGTGAGCCTTGAACGCATTTTTGTTTTATTGATATTCATCACTGAGAAAATTTGTTCACAAAGGTAGGTTGTCCCAAACATGCACAAAATTTTAGCAGCCAGGGCTGTTAATTTGGGGTACCCTGGTAGTAGATACTGATAAAATCTGTCCAGACCTACAGAGGCAAATTTGCCCTTCAAATCTGCATCACACTGCAAATCAATTATCTCTAGCTGAATTTCGACCGGCAGATCAGAAGCTTTAACTGTGAAAGGTGAGCGAAAAACTGAAAATTCTGTCTCAAGTTCACCAAATACCTGAAAACGTTTCTCAAACTCCCGCAGTAGTCCTGCAATTTTGTCTTTGTACCGTTTCATGTCCGCATCAGGTCTGGTCACACACATCTCTCAGACAGGGGAAATGAGCAGGGTTGCCATTTGCCAGTTGCATCTCCCACAAAGTCAGCTTCAACTTAAATGCATGTATGTTGTCAGAAAACTGTGTGACAACTTTTTTGCGGCCTTGCAACATTTTGTTCAGATTGTTCAAGTGTTCAGTAATATCAACCAAGAATGCAAGGTCCCGTAGCCATTCCTGAGATTGTAATTCCAACACCGGTTTTCCTTTTTTCTCCATGAACTGTCCGATTTCCTCTCGTAGATCAAAGAAATGCCTCAGCACAGCGCCTCGGCTTAACCATCTCACTTCAGTGTGGTATGGCAGGCTGTGGGTAATGTTGCTGTCGCTGAGAAGTTTGTCAAACTGACGATGGTTCAGACCTCTGGACCGGATGAAATTTACAGTGCGAACAACCACCTCCATGACGTGGTCCATTTTCAGCGACTTGCAACACAATGCCTCCTGGTGCAAAATACAGTGAAATGTCCAGAAACGATCTCCTCCATTAAGGGCTTGTACTTTGTCTTTGAACTTTGTCGCGACACCTGCTTTCTTTCCGACCATGGATGGCGCGCCGTCTGTAGCCAGGCTGACAGCGCGGGACCAGTCCACTCCAACTCTGTCCAATGCAGCAACGACAGAGCCGAAAATGTCCTCGGCTGTTGTGGTGTCCATCATTGGCACCAACTCAAGAAACTCTTCAGTAACAGTCAATGTCTCATCAACTCCTCGAATAAATATGGCCAGTTGGGCCACGTCTGTGATGTCAGTGCTCTCGTCAATTGCCACGGAAAATGCAATAAATGACTTGACTCTCTGTTTCAATTGACTGTCTAAATCTGCCGATAGTTCCGAAATCCTCTCTGCTATAGTATTCCTCGTCAGGCTAATATTGGCAAAAGCTTGTCGCTTCTCGGGACATACAAGTTCAGCCGCCTTCATCATGCATCGTTTAACAAAGTCACCGTCGGAATACGGCTTCGATGCTAATGCTATTTCGCTAGCAATTAGGTAGCTGGCTTTTACCGCTGCTTCACTGACTTCTCGGCTCTGGATGAAAGTTGACTGCTGTTTCCTCAGACCCGCCAGCAATTCGTTAATCTTATCTCTTCTCAGTTGTCCTTGCAAGCCGTCATATTTTTCCGCTGTGATGAGTCTCGTAGTGGCGTCGAATATTATATTCCTTCAATACCGAAACTTGTTGCAAACACACCAAGCACGAAGGTTTTCCGTGCATCTCTGTAAATAAATAGGACGTGGTCCATTTTTCTTTGAAAATTCTACACTCCTTATCTACTTTTCTCCGTTTGGATAACGACATTTTGGCTAATGAGGGTGTAGCGGAGAGGTAGAGACCAAGGTATTAACAACGTCGTAACAAGCAGCAGATGGCGCATTGATACCGTCTGCTGTTTTCAGTCTGTCTCAGTGATGCGGCTTGTCTTCTACTCTGATGGAAAGAGTGCGCCCCTTAGCGGATAATCCATGAATTGCAGCGAATTAAAAATATTAATTCCATGTCTTTTATGCATTTTTTCCACTTTCAAATTATCCTGCGGGCCTGATCGAACCTCCTTGGGGGCCGGTTCCGGCCCGCGGGCCGTATGTTTGACACCCCTGATGTAGGCTATTTTTTACATAGTTGGCAATGGCAATAAAAGTTACTTTTAGATTTGTATAATTTTCATTTAGATAGAATGTAGATTAATCACAGACAATGATTTTGAGATACTATTATAAATTAAATGAAACTGTTCCAGTAAAATGAACATATGAAAATCATAACTGGCACCAGATCAGTAGAAATGGTAAGATACATTTGCACTCCAAATGTAGGTTGCCGACTGCTTGTGTAGCCGATTACCAGCAACGTCAGAATGTATGAAGGACAGCAAGAGGAGGTGGTTCAGGAAGAGTTTCTTCTCTTCTGGTTGGGCTGTATTGATGTAATGGCAAGAAAATAAATTGGCTGAAAATTATACAATGACTTATCAACAGCTCTAACAATTTGACCCTACAGGAAACCTACACTGGCAATTCTAGAATATACTATATAGCCTCGAAACCTGGTTAAACTATCATTATGACATCATGGATGACTTCTAGAATATACTATATATCCTAGAAACCTGGTTAAACTATAATTATGACATCATGGATGAATTCTAGAATATACAAAATAGCCTAGAAACCTGGTAAAACTATCATTATGACATGATGGATGAATTCTAGAATATACTATATAGCCTAGAAACCTGGTTAAACTATCATTATGACATCATGGATGAATTCTAGAATATACTATATATCCTAGAAACCTGGTTAAACTATCATTATGACATCATGGATGAATTCTAGAATATACTATATATCCTAGAAACCTGGTTAAACTATCATTATGACATCATGGATGAATTCTAGAATATACTATATATCCTAGAAACCTGGTTAAACTATCATTATGACATCATGGATGAATTCTAGAATATACTATATATCCTAGAAACCTGGTTAAACTATCATTATGACATCATGCATGGCCAGTCCTTGTATTCATAGTGTAGTGAATTCAGGGGGTAGCCCTGAGCTGGACTCAAACCTGGGTCCAGCGACTGTCAAGTAAACACCTTATAACTGTTATGCCAAGATGTCTGAACGTCTTGACGAGGTCGCTAGGTGTTGGATTACGGTTGATACAATAGCTTTCTCTATGAATTTGAGAGTGGTTACATTTCTCCAGCCCCCATCCCTCAGCTGTTTACCAAACCAAGTCTCTGGGCAGCCATTTTGTTGCTGTTTAAATACTAGGTTGTCCCTTTAAAAAAGCCACACAAGAATCAATCAACCAATAACAAAGCTGTAATTCCACCACTGTTTTGCTAATAAGATGATGGATGGGGGTGGAGAAATGTAACTACTTTCAAATTCATAGACAGACCTATGGATGAAAGGACTGACCATCCATGATATCAACATTATAGTTTTAACCATGTTGAGGCTTTACAGTGTTGATTTACATTGTTTCTATACATTGGAGTACAAAAAATCTTATTATGGGTTCTGATGGGGTACAACAGATGAACTAAGCTCATGAGGCATGTGTTATATTCTTCAAGAATCAATGGCTAGAAATAAATAGTTTAAAAGTCAAAATATGGATGTAGCAATTGCAGATTTCCCCTTTACCACCATACATCCTTCCAGTCGTCTGCTGCCAATGACTGGAACGAATTTCAAAAATCGCTGAAGCTGGAGACTTATATTTCCCTTACCAACTTTAAACATCAGCTATCTGAGCAGCTAACCGATCGCTGCAGCTGTACATAGTCCTCTGTAAATAGCCCGCCCAATCTCCCTACCTCATCCCCAAACTGTTTTTATTTACTTTTCTGCTCTTTTGCACACCAGTATCTCTACTTGCACATCATCATCTGCTCATTTCTCACTCCAGTGTTAATCTGCTAAATTGTAATTCTTCGCTACTATGGCCTATTTATTGCCTACCTCCTCATGCCTTTTGCACACACTATATTTAGACTTTCTTTTTTTCTACTGTCATTGACTTGCTTATTGTGTTATTGGCTTGTTTATTGTTTATTCCATGTGTAACTCTGTGTTGTTGTCTGTGTCACACTGCTTTGCTTTATCTTGGCCAGGTCGCAGTTGTAAATGAGAACGTGTTCTCAACTGGCCTACCTGGTTAAACTATCATTATGACATCATGGTCACCTGGTTAAACCATCATTATGACATCATGGCCTACCTAGTTAAACTATCATTATGACATCATGGCCACCTGGTTAAACTATCATTATGACATCATGGCCACCTGGTTAAACTATCATTATGACATCATGGTCACCTAGTTAAACTATCATTATGACATCATAGCCACCTGGTTAAACTATCATTATGACATCATGGTCACCTGGTTAAACTATTATTATGACATCATGGTCACCTGGTTAAACTATCATTATGACATCATGGCCACCTGGTTAAATAAAAAAACAGAGCTTGTGTCCCTGTTTTTAAGACAGTACTTACTAGTGTTAATCAGGGAACAGTCTCTCAAAACCATATTATGGCTAAGTTCATCCTTAGAACCATTGGATGCCTTAAGATGCGTTTGGGAAACCGGGCCCAGATATCCAGTTTCCTCCTCCTCCTTTTTCGATCTGACAGTCATCTCCCCCTTCTCCTCTTTCACCCCAAAAACTGCATCCTCCTCTTCTTTTACTGTAAAATCCTCCTCCTCTTTGAACGCGTCTTCCTCTTCTTTCACTGAAACGTCTTTATATTCTTGTTTAACTGTAACAGCCTCACCCTCTAATTCTTGTTTTACTGTGACATCCTCCTCTTCCTCCTCCTCTTTCACCAGAGCTTCTTTCTCCGTCCAGCAGTCCTCCTCTTCATTAACAAGAGAGTAGCTTAGTGACCTCATGGTTGGAGATGTTAGCTAGCTAGGCTAATGCTAACTTAACCAGCCCGCTAGATGAATAATAAAAACAATACCGTAAATATGAAAATTATAAAATTAAAAGGGATAACTAACTAGACGATAAAAGTGGGTTTAAAATACAGTGGCTAATATACACTAAAGCGTCTAAAGAGCTTTATTGGTTCGTCTATTTTGGCTAGCAAGCTACCGAGGTTGCTGACTGTCTATGGCTGCTGTTGAAAGAAGTGTTCCGTCCACTAGATTATACGTCACAGTAGCAGAATTGCCTTAAAGTCGCAGACCGCAATCTGCTGACTGGAGTGGGCAACGCAGTTGAGTAAAATGTCAATTTAATTTTCAGACAAAAGGTAGGTAGGAATCAGGAACATAGCTAGTCGTAAAATATTAATTATACCCCCACCCCCATAAATAATTCAATATCAGTCAATATATTTTTTCTGTGATTTCTTATTTTCGTCAACCGTTCCATCGCATCATAAACATCTTAAAGGCCGGCACTAGGACCGGGGGAGGCTGCTGCTGCGCTAGTGACTGTTATACTTTCTTCAGCAAAGATGGCGGACATAAATACTAGGATGGAAGCAAAAACTGTAAGGGATTATAACGTCATAACGAATCATGCGAAAACAAAAAACATGTACAGTTGACAGGAATGTTAGTTCATGTAGAGACAAACGATTATGCATTTTTTTTACATAAAATTTATTTACGAAAATCGCGATTTAGCCAGCTAGCTGACTAGCTAACATTGGTGTAACAATACATCATGTAGATGTATATAATGAACAGACTAAGTCTATACTGCTCCTACATGGTGTAACAATACATCATGTAGATGTATATAATGAACAGACTAAGTCTATACTGCTCCTACATGGTGTAACAATACATCATGTAGATGTATATAATGAACAGACTAAGTCTATACTGCTCCTACATGGTGTAACAATACATCATGTAGATGTATATAATGAACAGACTAGGTCTATACTGCTCCTACATGGTGTAACAATACATCATGTAGATGTATATAATGAACAGACTAGGTCTATACTGCTCCTACATGGTGTAACAATACATCATGTAGATGTATATAATGAACAGACTAGGTCTATACTGCTCCTACATGGTGTAACAATACATCATATAGATGTATATAATGAACAGACTAGGTCTATACTGCTCCTACATGGTGTAACAATACATCATGTAGATGTATATAATGAACAGACTAGGTCTATACTGCTGCTACATGGTGTAACAATACATCATATAGATGTATATAATGAACAGACTAGGTCTATACTGCTCCTACATGGTGTAACAATACATCATGTAGATGTATATAATGAACAGACTAGGTCTATACTGCTCCTACATGGTGTAACAATACATCATGTAGATGTATATAATGAACAGACTAGGTCTATACTGCTCCTACATGGTGTAACAATACATCATGTAGATGTATATAATGATGTGTATATAATAACGTCCTCATCCTCTTTCACTCTGAACGCTCTTCTTTCTCTGTAACGTCTTTCTCTTCTGGTTATAATGACCTGGTGATTATAATGAACTGGTGGTTATAATGACCTGGTGGTTATAATGACCTGGTGGTTATAATGACCTGGTGGTAATAATGACCTGGTGGTAATAATGACCTGGTGATTATAATGAACTGGTGGTTATAATGACCTGGTGGTTATAATGACCTGGTGGTTATAATGACCTGGTGGTAATAATGACCTGGTGGTTATAATGACCTGGTGGTAATAATGACCTGGTGGTAATAATGACCTGGTGGTTATAATGACCTGGTGGTTATAATGACCTGGTGGTTATAATGACATGGTGGTAATAATGACCTGGTGGGTGTGGTTATAATGACCTGGTGGTTATAATGACCTGGTGGTTATAATGACCTGGTGGTTATAATTGTTACGCACGCCTCTATAAAGAGGGAACGCAACTCCCTGCTGCAACTCAACTCTCCGTGAAGCGAAAGAGGTATGGACATGAGCAATTGATAATGTGGAAAAAAGCTGACACTTGTACATTATCAATTGCAATTTGTTCAAAGGAATAAGAAATTGCTTCAATGATGTGCACAAGTGACTAGATGATTTGGAATTTGTACAAGTCGTATCAAGAATTGCACTTTTGATCTAAGAAATGCACCAAAGTCACTGAGAAAACTGTAATCACTTTCCCAGTGGAATACAACCTAACAGACAAGAAGCCATTCTTTACAAAACAGTATGAATACAAACAATGGCAGGGCTGATTTGTGATGAAGAGGGTATGGGCCATTAACAAAGCCATCACCTACAGAGAGATAAACCTGGAGAAGAGTCCCCTAAGCAAGCTGGTCATTGTGCTCTGTTCACAAACATAAACACACCCCACAGAGCCCCTGGACAACAGCACAATTAGACCCAACCAAATCATGAGAAAACAAAAAGATAATTACTTGACACATTGGAAAGAATTAACAAAAAAACAGAGAAAAATAGAATGCTATTTGGCCCTAAACAGAGAGTACACAGTGGCAGAATACCTGACCACTGTGACTGACCCAAACTTAAGGAAAGCTTTGACTATGTACAGACTCAGTGAGCATAAATGTCAAATGTGTGATTTCATGAACTGGTACATACAAGAAAACCAGGTTTTAAAGTTCTGTTCAATAGCCATCCCATCATTACAAAACATTTGAAAGGCTAAGTCTATCATCTCCTGAGAAGTGGTAACAATTCACATTAACATTTCAAAGAGGTTTGGTGCCCCCTGGTGGCTGAACCCGAGATCAATGAGAGATCTTGTCAGAAAAATGACAGAGTCCCACTTCTCTGTCATTGCACAAACTAGAGAGGGGGAAAAAATGTGTGAAAATTAATAAAATAAATATACATCAATACAGATAATCCTTTAAAATGTGGGACATCTAGCCCATCGGGAAGTATTTTTAATCATTATTTGAATATTTCGGCAATTGGTCGAAAAAGTGACTGAGTGCCACCTCCGTGCACCTGGTATTATTTTTGGGTTACCAGGCACGATTTTCAAATGTGTCTTAAATGCTTTTTAGGGGGCATACAGACATACATGCCCGCTATGGGAACACCATACTACGGCCCCAAGTCAATGGGGGCCGGCCTGAGGGATTTATGGAGGTTTAAAAAAGATTCTGGCCTGATCCATTCGTGCACCTGGTATTATTTTGGGTTACCAGGCACAATTTTCAAAAGTGTCTTAAATGATATTCAAGGGACATACAGACATACAGTGGGAGGAACAAGTATTTGATACACTGCCGATTTTGCAGGTTTTCCTACTTACAAAGCATGTAGAGGTCTGTAATTTTTATCATAGGTACATTTCAACTGTGAGAGACGGAATCTAAAACAAAAATCCAGAAAATCACATTGTATGATGGTGATAGTCTGGTGATATACCAGGGACTATGCATGCAGTTAGGTTTGTATGCAGTCTGGTGATATACCAGGGACTGGGGATGCAGTTAGGTTTGTACAGTCTGGTGATATACCAGGGACTGGGGATGCAGTTAGGTTTGTACAGTCTGGTGATATACCAGGGACTGGGGATGCAGTTAGGTTTGTACAGTCTGGTGATATACCAGTGACTGGGGATGCAGTTAGGTTTGTATGCAGTCTGGTGATATACCAGGGACTGGGGATGCAGTTAGGTTTGTACAGTCTGGTGATATACCAGGGACTGGGGATGCAGTTAGGTTTGTACAGTCTGGTGATATACCAGGGACTGGGGATGTAGTTAGGTTTGTACAGTCTGGTGATATACCAGGGACTGGGGATGCAGTTAGGTTTGTATGCAGTCTGGTGATATACCAGGGACTGGGGATATGCAGTTAGGTTTGTACAGTCTGGTGATATACCAGGGCCTGGGGATGCAGTTAGGTTTGTATGCAGTCTGGTGATATACCAGGGCCTGGTGATGCACAGTTAGCGTTGTTTTCCTCTAGCTATTCTCCAGTTTGCTCCCAGCAGCTTTCAGAGAACGTAGATCACTGTTAAACCAGACGCTGCAGAGCGTTTGTTTGACTGAATGAATATGACATTGCCTTAAATGCAGCGTTAGATGTAAAGTTTAAATTCTCATTCATTACACATCTTCACTAATCAATCAACACATGCTTTCCTTTGGACGTATCAATATAATATTATTTAATGAAATACATTTTAAAATACAATTTTTTGTCAGGAAATAAAATAAAAATGTCCTTATACTGCGTTACCCACTCCAGTCAGCTGATGACGATCCTGCCAGTGTGACGTATAATCTAGTGGACGGGACACTTCAACAACAACAGCGAGTCAGTCACTTCAGTAGCTTGCTAGGCGACATGGCCTAAACATTCAAGCTTTTTAGACTGTTTCAGTGCATATTTGCCTATGTGTTTTAGACATACTTCTGTTTTATAGCGAGTTGCCCCATTTACTTTCATATTTACGTTGTTAGTCAGGCAGACGTCTTAAATTTGCCCAGCGCTAGGCTAGTCGCTAATGCTAACTAGCTAGCTAACATCTCCGACCATGAGCATCCTAAACTTCTCCCCTCCAGTTAAAGAAGAGGTGGTCTGCTGGACGGAGAAAGAAGCTCTGGGGCTGAACATTGTCGTGAAAGAGGAGAAGGAAGAAGATGATGTGACAGTAAAACAAGAAGTAGAGGGTGAGGCTGTTACAGTGAAAGAAGAGGAAGACGCGTTCAGAGTGAAAGAGGAGGAGGATGTTACAGTCAAAGAAGAGGAGGAGAAGAAAGAGAAAGAGGAGGATGCAGTTTTTGGAGTGAAGAAGGAGAAAGAGGGAGAGATAACGGTCATATTGACAGAGGAATCAGGAGATCTGATTACCACCAGTAAGTACTGTCTTAAAAACGGGCTCTAACTCTTTAAAGGTTTTGAATGAATGTGTGGTTTTTAAGCAGCATGCTACTGAAATTCTATACTTGAAAATGTTGTTCTGTACTATAGGAATTTATGTGATAATATAATGTTAAAGCTACATTTTAAAATGGGTGATTAAAGCCCTGAATGCTGATTGGCTGACAGCCGTGGTATATCAGGCCGTATACCATGGGTATGACAAAACATGTATTTTTACTGCTCTAATTGCGTTGGTAACCAGTTTATAATTGCGATAATCCACCCCAGGGGTTTGTGATATATGGCCAATATACCACGGCTAAGGGCTGTATCCAGGCACTCTGCGTTGCGTCATGCTTAAGGACTGTCTTTAACCATGCTATATTGGCCATATACCACACTTCCTCGGGTCTTATTCCTTAACTGTAACATGTGTATACTATCAGAGTCCCCCCCCCCCCCCCCCCCCACCACAAAATCACAACTTAATTGTCTCACAGAATGGCAAACAACCATCTCTGTTCAGCCTATAAACATGACATTATCTATTATTATAGAGCTCTGCTCAGCCTGTAACCATGACATTATCTATTATTATAGAGCTCTGTTCAGCCTATAAACATGACATTATCTATTATTATAGAGCTCTGCTCAGCCTGTAACCATGACATTATCTATTATTATAGAGCTCTGTTCAGCCTATAAACATGACATTATCTATTATTATAGAGCTCTGCTCAGCCTATAAACATGACATGATCTATTATTATAGAGCTCTGTTCAGCCTATAAACATGACATTATCTATTATTATAGAGCTCTGCTCAGCCTATAAACATGACATTATCTATTATTATAGAGCTCTGTTCAGCCTATAAACATGACATTATCTATTATTACAGAGCTCTGCTCAGCCTGTAACCATGATATTATCTATTATTATAGAGCTCTGTTCAGCCTGTAACCATGACATTATCTATTATTATAGAGCTCTGTTCAGCCTGTAACCATGACATTATCTATTATTATAGAGCTCTTAATATGACATCATGACATTCCCTGAGAGATTAGATTTGGAGCTCTACATCATTTGTTTTTAAATCTCACCATCACGAAGTATATTTTTAATGATGTAATGTTTTGAAGACTGACCTCAGGTTATTGAGGGATCTAGTCTAGATTAAACCTCATAGGAAGACAATTTTATTTAATGCAGGCTTCATTCAGGTCTCTCTGTTTAACTAAATAATCTGTTTGTCTTTTGGCAGGAGAGAGACCAGACTCTGACAGCGGGAAGAGTTCCTCAGAGGAAACAGACCTAGAGACGCCTAACCAACACCACTGCTCCCACTGTGGAAAGAGTTTTAGGTTGTTAGGGAACCTGAAAACGCATGAGAGAATACATATAGGAGAAAAGCCCTACCACTGTTCTCACTGTGGAAAGAGTTTTAGGTGGTTAGTGAGCCTGAAAAAGCATGAGAGAATACACACAGAAGAAGAGCCGTATCACTGTTCTCACTGTGGAAAGAATTTTACTCAGTTAAGGGCCCTGGTTGGGCATGAGAGAATACACACAGGAGAAAAGCCGTATCACTGTTCTCACTGTGGAAAGGGTTTTAGGTGGTCAAGGAGTCAGAAAATGCATGAGAGAATACACACAGGAGAAAAGCCGTATCACTGTTCTCACTGTGGAAAGAGTTTTGGGTGGTCAAGGTATCTGAAAATGCATGAGAGAATACACACAGGAGAAAAGCCGTATCACTGTTCTCACTGTGGAAACAGTTTTAGGTGGTCAGGGAGTCTGAAAACGCATGAGAGAAAACACACAGGAGAAAAGCCTTTCCAACATACTAATACACAGGAGGAGACAACATACCACTGCTCTCATTGTGAAAAGACATTTTCCCAGTCAGAGGACCTGAAAACACATGAGAGAATAGAGAGGCTGTGTTCTGACTTGTGTTTCTGACTGAGAATTTGTCCACGGCCAGGATTCACAGGACCAGGGTGTCCGCTATGGACACCTGGAAGAAATCAGCAGCGGACATTTCTGAAGGTTTATCCAACAGACCTGTACATCCAGGAATGGATCTCTATAATGTGTAACTATTTCTGGAGGTTTATCCAACAGACCTGTACATCCATGAATGGATCTCTAGAATGTGTAACTATTTCTGAAGGTTTATCCAACAGACCTGTTCATCCATGAATGGATCTCTATAATGTGTAACTATTTCTGAAGGTTTATCCAACAGACCTGTTCATCCATGAATGGATCTCTATAATGTGTAACTATTTCTGAAGGTTTATCCAACAGACCTGTACATCCAGGAATGGGTCTCTATAATGTGTAACTATTTCTGAAGGTTTATCCAACAGACCTGTTCATCCATGAATGGATCTCTATAATGTGTAACTATTTCTGAAGGTTTATCCAACAGACCTGTACATCCATGAATGGATCTATAATGTGTAACTATTTCTGATGTATTGTGATGTATTGTTTAATAGATGTACTATGTTAGGTATATTTATCTGTGGTTTTATTTCAACAGATTTGACTGATGCTATTAGATTGTACTATGTTAGGTATATTTATCTGTGGTTTTATTTCAACAGATTTGACTGATGCTATTAGATTGTACTATGTTAGGTATATTTATCTGTGGTTTTATTTCAACAGATTTTACTGATGCTATTAGATTGCTGGGTGGGGGGAGTTTTATATATACAGAGACTTCAGAAAGTATTCACACCCCTTGACTGGTCCCACATGTTGTTGTGTTACATCCTGAATTTAAAATGTATTTCTATTTCAACTTTATTTAACCAGGTAGACTAGTTGAGAAGAAGTTCTCATTTGCAATGACACATACAACAACACAGAGTTACACATGGAATAAACAAAAATACAATCATTTATACAGTAGAAAAATCTATATACAGCATGTGCAAATAAGGTAGGATAAGAGAGGTTAGGCAATAAATAGACCATGGTGGCGAAGTAATTACAATATAGCAATTAAACACTGGAATGGTAGGGAATGTGAATGTGAATAGCAGAAGATGAATGTGCAAGTAGAGATACTGGGGTTAAATTGATTCAATACTCCATAATGTCAAAGTGGAATTATGTTTTTGGAAATGTTTACAAATGTAATTAAAAGCCTAAATAAGTTCAGGAGTAAAGATGTTGCTTAACAAGTCACATAATAAGTTGCAGGGACTCACTCTGTGTGCAATAATAGTGTTTAACATGATTTTTGAATGACTACCTCGTCTCTGTACCCCACACATACAATTAGCTGTATCAAATCAAATCAAGTTTATTTTATATAGCCCTTCGTACATCAGCTAATATCTCGAAGTGCTGTACAGAAACCCAGCCTAAAACCCCAAACAGCAAGCAATGCAGGTGTAGAAGCACGGTGGCTAGGAAAAACTCCCTAGAAAGGCCAAAACCTAGGAAGAAACCTAGAGAGGAACCAGGCTATGAGGGGTGGCCAGTCCTCTTCTGGCTGTGCCGGGTGGAGATTATAACAGAACATGGCCAAGATGTTCAAAATGTTCATAAATGACAAGCATGGTCAAATAATAATCAGGAATAAATGTCAGTTGGCTTTTCATAGCCGATCATTAAGAGTTGAAAACAGCAGGTCTGGGACAGGTAGGGGTTCCATAACCGCAGGCAGAACAGTTGAAACTGGAACAGCAGCAAGGCCAGGTGGACTAGGGACAGCAAGGAGTCATCATGCCCGGTAGTCCTGACGTATGGTCCTAGGGCTCAGGTCCTCCGAGAGAGAGAAAGAAAGAGAGAAGGAGAGAATTAGAGAGAGCCAAGATGTTCAAAATGTTCATAAATGACAAGCATAGTCAAATAATAATCACGAATAAATGTCAGTTGGCTTTTCATAGCCGAACATTAAGAGTTGAAAACAGCAGGTCTGGGACAGGTAGGGGTTCCATAACCGCAGGCAGAACAGTTGAAACTGGAACAGCAGCAAGGCCAGGTGGACTGGGGACAGCAAGGAGTCATCATGCCCGATAGTCCTGACATATGGTCCTAGGGCTCAGGTCCTCCGAGAGAAAGAAAGAGAGAAGGAGAGAATTAGAGAGAGCATACTTAAATTCACACAGGACACTGGATAAGACAGGATAAGTACTCCAGATATAACCAACTGACCCTAGCCCCCCAGCTGTAATGGCATTCAGTCGAGCAGTGAATTTCAAACACAGATTCAACCACAAAGACCAGGGAGGTTTTCCAACGCCTCACAAAGAAGTGCATGTGTTGGTAAATGGGTAAAAAAAAGCAGACATTGAATATCCCTTTGAGCATGGTGAAGTTATTAATTACACTTTAGATGGTGTATCAATATACCCAGTCACTAACTCAGTTGCTGGAGAGGAAGGAAACCGCTCAGGGATTTCACCATGAGGCCAATGGTGACTTTAAAATAGTTAGTGTTTAATGGTTGTGATAGGAGAAAACTGAGGATGGATCAACAACATTGTAGTTACTCCACAATACTAACCTAAATGACAGAGTGAAAAGAAGGAAGCCTGTACAGAATACAAATATTCCAAAACATTCATTCTGTTTGCAATGAGGCACTAAAGTAATACTGAAAAACAATGTGGCAAAGAAATTAACTTTATATCCTGAATACAAAAGCGTTATGTTTGGGGCAAAATTCAACACATCACTGACTACATATTTTCAAGCATGGTGGTGGCTGCATCATGTAATGGGTATGCTTGTCATTGGCGTCACTAGAGGCGTAACTACAGTCCCTGGTTCTAATCTAATGATCATCAGCTGCATCATTTTATGGTTCTAATCCAGGCAGTATCACTTCCAGGTTAAGCGAGCAGTGTGTCAAGATGTGCAGTGCGGCTTGGCAGGGTCGTGTTTCGGAGGACGCATGGCTCTCGACCTTCGCCTCTCCCCCGAGTCCGTAGAGGAGTTGCAATTGGATTTCATGACATTGGTGAAAAAAAAAATATATAATACACTGGTACTGAAATTAGATTTTTAATCACCTGGAAGATGTGTCAAACCATGTAAACACCTGCAAGACTTCGGTTAGAAGTGAATCACCTGGCAGATGTGTCAAACCATGTAAACACCTGCAAGACTTCGGTTAGAAGTGAATCACCTGGCAGATGTGTCAAACCATGTAAACATCTGCAAGACTTTGGTTAGATTACACTTTTATGAAATAAATGAAAAATAAACTTTTGGTTCCTCAACTGCGTTGCCCACTCCAGTCAGCAGATGGCGATGTGCGTCTTTTAGGTTCAGGCGATACTGCCAGTGTGACGTATAATCTAGTGGACGGGACGCTCCTTCAACAACAACAGCTAGTCAGACACCTCGGTAGCTTTCGAGCAAACATGGCTACAACATTCACGCTCTTTACACTGTTTTGGTGTATATTAGGCGCTGTGTATTAAACACACTTCTGTCGTATGTACTTGTTGGCTGGTTAAGTTAGCATTAGCCTAGCTAGCTAACATCTCCGACCATGAGCTCACTAAACTACTCTCCTTCTGTTAAAAAAGAGGAGGTCTGCTGGACGGAGAAAGAATCTATGGGACTGAACATTGTCGTCAAAGAGGAGGAGGAAGAGGAAGAGGAGACTGTTACAATACAAAAACAAGTAGAGGATGAGGCTGTTACCGTGAAAGAAGAAGAGAAAGATGTTTCAGTTAAAGAAGAGGAAGACGCGTTCAGAGTGAAAGAGGAGGAGGATGTTACAGTGAAAGAAGAGGATGCAGTTTTTGGATTGTAGAAGGAGGAAGAAGATCGGATTAACACCAGTAAGTACCGTCTTAAACAGAACGTTAACAATGGATCAATGCATCCAATCTAGAGGCGAAAGAAACGCACACCTGTTTAGGAGAGGTGCTGGCTAGCAGAGTAGAACACCTGTTTAGGAGAGGTGCTGGCTAGCGGAGTAGAACACCTGTTTAGGAGAGGTGCTGGCTAGCAGAGTAGAACACCTGTTGGAGAGGTGCTGGCTAGCAGAGTAGAACACCTGTTTAGTAGAGGTGCTGGCTAGCGGAGTAGAACACCTGTTTAGGAGAGGTGCTGGCTAGCGGAGTAGAACACCTGTTTAGGAGAGGTGCTGGCTAGCAGAGTAGAACACCTGTTTAGGAGAGGTGCTGGCTAGCAGAGTAGAACACCTGTTTAGGAGAGGTGCAGGCTAGCGGAGTAGAACACCTGTTTAGGAGAGGTGCTGGCTAGCGGAGTAGAACACCTGTTTAGGAGAGGTGCTGGCTAGCGGAGTAGAACACCTGTTTAGGAGAGGTGCTGGCTAGCAGAGTAGAACACCTGTTTAGGAGAGGTGCTGGCTAGCAGAGTAGAATCAACCAAATGTATTTATATAGCCCTTCTTACATCAGCTGATATCTCAAAGTACTGTACAGAAACCCAGCCTAAAACCCCAAACAACAAGCAATGCAGGTGTAGAAGCACGGTGGCTAGGAAAAACTCTGTGGAAAGGCCAAAACCTAGGAAGAAACCTAGAGAGGAACCAGGCTATGAGGGGTGGCCAGTCCTCTTCTGGCTCTGCCGGGTGGAGATTATAACAGAACATGGCCAAGATGTTCAAATGTTCATAAATTACCAGCATGGTCAAATAATAATAATCACAGTGGTTGTCGAGGGTGCAACAGGTCAGCACCTCAGGAGTAAATGTCAGTTGGCTTTTCATAGCCGATCATTGAGAGTATCTCTACCGCTCCTGCGGTCTCTAGAGAGTTGAAAACAGCAGGTCTGGGACAGGTAGCACGTCCGGTGAACACCTGTTTAGGAGAGGTGCTGGCTAGCGGAGTAGGATCATTCGAGGAGCCTGCTAATACCTTAGCTTTTCTGAAGACGACAGAAAAAGCGTGCCTACCTCTCATAGTGCATCAAAATGATTTGAGCAGGAACACTCCCCTACTCCCAGGATGCACGCAGGGCAAAACGTAAGTACACACTCCTCTACTCCCAGGATGCACGCAGGGCAAAACGTAAGTACACACTCCCCTACTCCCAGGATGCAGGCAGGGCAACACGTAAGTACACACTCCCCTACTCCCAGGATGCAGGCAGGGCAAGACGTAAGTACACACTCCCCTACTCCCAGGATGCACGCAGGGCAAGACGTAAGTACACACTCCCCTACTCCCAGGATGCACGCAGGGCAAAACGTAAGTACACACTCCCCTACTCCCAGGATGCACGCAGGGCAAAACGTAAGTACACACTCCCCTACTCCCAGGATGCACGCAGGGCAAAACGTAAGTACACACTCCCCTACTCCCAGGATGCAGGCAGGGCAAAACGTAAGTACACACTCCCCTACTCCCAGGATGCACGCAGGGCAAAACGTAAGTACACACTCCCCTACTCCCAGGATGCACGCAGGGCAAAACGTAAGTACACACTCCCCTACTCCCAGGATGCACGCAGGGCAAAACGTAAGTACACACTCCCCTACTCCCAGGATGCAGGCAGGGCAAAACGTGAGTACACACTCCCCTACTCCCAGGATGAGGACAGGGCAAAACGTGAGTACACACTCCCCTACTCCCAGGATGCACGCAGGGCAAAACGTAAGTACACACTCCCCTACTCCCAGGATGCACGCAGGGCAAAACGTAAGTACACACTCCCCTACTCCCAGGATGCACGCAGGGCAAAACGTAAGTACACACTCCCCTACTCCCAGGATGCAGGCAGGGCAAAACGTAAGTACACACTCCCCTACTCCCAGGATGCACGCAGGGCAAAACGTAAGTACACACTCCCCTACTCCCAGGATGCACGCAGGGCAAAACGTAAGTACACACTCCCCTACTCCCAGGATGCACGCAGGGCAAAACGTGAGTACACACTCCCCTACTCCCAAGATGCACGCAGGGCAAAACGTAAGTACACACTCCCCTACTCCCAGGATGCAGACAGGGAAAAACGTAAGTACACACTCCCCTACTCCCAGGATGCAGACAGGGCAAAACGTAAGTACACACTCCCCTACTCCCAGGATGCACGCAGGGCAAAACGTAAGTACACACTCCCCTACTCCCAGGATGCACGCAGGGCAAAACGTGAGTACACACTCCCCTACTCCCAGGATGCACGCAGGGCAAAACGTAAGTACACTCCCCTACTCCCAGGATGCAGACAGGGCAAAACGTAAGTACACACTCCCCTACTCCTGGCAACACCATAGACTACACTATGCACAACCAAAGGCTCTTTTAAGAGCCATTCACATTGCAATAAGAGTATTCTTCCATTTACTTAGCAATGTCAACTGCAGTTATTCAAATCATAGTTTCTCTCCCTTTGATTTCTACTTCTCAGGTGAGGGTGCTGTTTAGGTAAGGGTGTGATGTCTGTGCAAAAACAAAACAGGCTGTTTTAAATCACCCATATTGAAAAAAATTAGAACAATTGGACACCCTATAACACACACCTACACACTCATGTATCAATCTGATTGATGGATTGTGTTGTGCAGTAAGCAGGCTCAGGTGTATAACTGTGGCTCCTTCCACCTTCAAAGAATAGGCCAGAGGGCCAACCATGGAGAATAGTAAGACACTATATAACTACACTATATTGTTTGTCCTCATGTGTCCGTTCATGTTTTTCAGCATAAAGTACTCTGCAGCCACTTAGTGTGGTGTGGACACCAGGTGAGGCCACACACAGATTCCTGTTGAACACTGTGGCTTTAACTACCTTCTTTTCTCAAAAACAGTCTCTCTCCTTCACTTCATCCCTCTCTCCCCTTCTCCCTAAATCCTCTAGGTTATATCAGCTGTGTCGGTGAACCCCTCCTGCATCTGAACAGGCTACATCGAGGGCACAGCATGGTCAGAGGTGAGAGGTCACATGGTCAGGTCAACAGGAAGTATTATTAAAGAGATGCTTTACATTGAAATACAGACAGAGATGCAGTAGTCCCAGAGTTAATGATCCCAGGTAAGTTTATATTATACAGGAAGTATTATTAAAGAGATGCTTTACATTGAAATACAGACAGAGAAGCAGTAGTCCCAGAGTTGATGATCCCAGGTCAGTTTATATTATACAGGAGGTATTATTAAAGAGATGCTTTACATTGAAATACAGATAGATGCAGTAGTCCCAGAGTTAATGATCCAAGGTCAGTTTATATTATACAGGAAGTATTATTAAAGAGATGCTTTACATTGAAATACAGATAGATGCAGTAGTCCCAGAGTTAATGATCCAAGGTCAGTTTTGCATTTCACCTCCTGATTGATGACTAACAATGTTAGAATAAAAAATAAAAACACAAGGCTTAAACATGCTCTCTCTCTCCATCTGTCTCTCGTCTGCAGATATGTTTTGATGTGAGAGGATGCCAACCCCCAGTCCCATCATCGCCACCTCACCCTCTTTTAAGATAACCTTTGTGCCGACTAGAGACACTATTATGTAATTGTGATGAACTGAGAGAATATTTAGGTAGCACTGTGATTCATTAATCATGTGCTGCCTTCCCTGCTCCTATGTGCTTACCTCTTTCCCTTTCTGTCTTTTACACCTCTCTCTCCACCTCCTCTTTCTTCCTCTGTTTTTATAATGCACAACAGATGTGCATTGAAGTACAGATTGAACTTGTATTTATAACACTTGGATAATGAGCTTTTCAATAAAGCTTTTCACATTCTCTACTGGTTGAAATGAAGTGTAATGTGATGAAATACTCCACCTATCCTGTGTTTATCAGATCATGCAGATGAAGGGCATTAGATGTTGAGATGAACCGGTGTTGGAGTATTTACATGATGCATAGGAAGTGTAGTGTTCTGTTTTTAACATTATGTTTCTGTATATATGAATTAACTAGTTAAATCCTGTTTCTAGTCCATTAGTTACAATGTGTAACCATTGATGTCCCAGGACCAAGATTGGTAAACACTGTTGAAGTGTATAATTGTAATACATACATGAAGACACAGCGTCATTCAAAGACTGGAATTTGATACTCCTGGTATTGGATATGACTGAATAATCATCTCAAAGACATTCATACCTAAACTGCACATTTATTTGCCAAGGTAGAGTACATGATCAGTGAATATATTAAATGTACAGGCTACAATGTGGGGATCTCATGCATGGTAATAACTACATGTATATACGACTTGCATTCTTGGCACAACATGATATTATATTCTACTCAATCCATAGGCTTCATTAATGTCATTCAGGCTGTTTTGAAGTTGATACAACTGGCTATGATAGCTGAGGTTCATAGCTAGGTTCTGAACTAATATGTATACCAAACGTTTGGGTCCATACACAGATCGGCTAGATAGCTAGCTACACATCCATGGGCATACAGGGATTTTAATCATCCACTGCACAATAAGCAAGAACATAGCTAGCTACGTGATTTCATCTATCTGCATAGCAAATATAAGCAAGGAAAGCTTACAAAATTGTACATTCAATTTGCAGTAAATTCTTCAGCTAGCTAGATTCTATACATCCACTGTTTCCCAAAACGACAGCCTGGTTTGCTGGTTGTTTCAGGAGTTCCTAAAACAACCAGAATTACAATTTCATACTCATGTCACAACACCCATAAAGCTAGCCAGCTAGCTGGCTAATGTTAGCTAGTCAGCTAGCTGGCTAAATCACGATTTTCGTAAATGAACTATGATTTAAAAAAAATGCATAATCGTTTGTCTCTACATGAACTAACATTCCTGTCAACTGTACATGTTTTTGCATGATTCGTTATGACGTTATAATCCCTTACATTTGCTTCAATCCTAGTATTTCTGTCCGCCATCTTTGATTCAGTTCAGTTCTGTGTAGGGGTTCCCCTCTCCTAGTATTTCTGTTCACCATATTTGATTCAGTTCAGTTCTGTGTAGGGGTTCCCCTCTCTCCTAGTATATCTTTGCTGAAGAAAGTCTAACGGTCACTAGTGCAGCAGCAGCCTCCCCCGGTCCTAGTGCCGGCCCGGTAAAAAAGTTTAAGATGCGATGGAACGGTTGACAAAAAAAAGAAATCACAGAAAAAATATATTGACTGATATTGATTTATATAGGGGGGACTAATTAATATTTTAGTTCTAGCGACGTCCCTGATTCCTACCCTTTAACTTTTTGTCTGAAAATTAAATTGACATTTTACTCAACTGCGTTACCCACTCCAGTCAGCAGATTGCGGTCTGCGACTTTAAGGCAATGCTGCTACTGTGACGTATAATCTAGTGGACGGAACGCTTCTTTCAACAGCAGCAACAGACAGTCAGCCACCTCGGTAGCTTGCTAGACAAAATACCTGAACCAATAAAGCTCTTTAGACGCTTTCGTAATTATTAGCCACTGTGTTTTAAACCCTCTTCTGTCGTCTAGTTAGTTATCCGTTTTAATTTCATATTTACGGTGTTGTTATTATTCCGTTAGCGGGCTGGTTAAGTTAGCATTAGCCTAGCTAGCTAACATCCCCGACCATGCGGTCACTAAGCTACTCCCGTGCTAAAGGAGAGGAGGATATCACAGTAAAACAAGAAGTAGAGAATGAGGCCGTTACTGTGAAAGAAGAGGAAGATGCGTTGAACGAGGGGGAGATGACTGTTACATCGAAAAAGGAGGAGGAAGAAGAGAAGGAAACTGGATATCTGGTCCCGGTTTCCCAAACGCATCTTAAGGTGTCCGATGGTTCTAAGGGTAAGATGGTTTTGAGAAACCGTTCCCTGATTAACACTCGTAAGTACCTTCTAAAAAACAGAGGCACAAACTCTGCAGTTGTTGAACTGATGTTTGGTGTTAAATGGGAAATCTGCAATTGCTACATTCATATGTGGACTTTTAAATTATTTATTTATAGCCATTGATTATTGAAGAATATAACATATGCCTCATTAAGCTTAGTTAAACTGTTGTACCCCATCAGAACCCCAAATAAACTTTTTTTACTCCAATGTTTAGAAACAATGTAAATCAACACTGTATAGCCTCAACATGGTTAAAACTGTAATGTTGATATCATGGATAGTCAGTCCTTTCATCCATAGGTCTGTCTATGAATTAGAGAGTAGTTACATTTCTCCAACCCCATCATCATCTTATTACCAAAACAGTAGTAGAATTACAGCTTTGTTGTTGTTTCAACTGCAGATTGGTTGTTTGTTGTGTGGCTTTTTTAAAGGGACAACCTAGGATTTAAACAGAAACAAAATGGCTGCCCAGAGACTTGGTTTGGTAAACAGCTGAGGGATGGGGGTTGGAGAAATGTAACCACTCTCAAATTCATAGAGAAAGCTATTGTAGCAACCTTAACCCAAAACCTGGGGACCTCGTCAAGAAGTTCGGACATCTTGGTGTAACAGTTATAAGGTGTTGGCTTGACAGTCGCTGGACCCAGGTTTGAGTTCAGCTCAGGGCTTCCCCCTGAATTCACTACACTATGAATACAAGGACTGGCCATGCATGATGTCATAATGATAGTTTAACCAGGTTTCTAGGCTATATAGTATATTCTAGAATTCATCCATGATGTCATAATGATAGTTTAACCAGGTTTCTAGGATATATAGTATATTCTAGAATTCATCCATGATGTCATAATGATAGTTTAACCAGGTTTCTAGGATATATAGTATATTCTAGAATTCATCCATGATGTAATAATGATAGTTTAACCAGGTTTATAGGATATATAGTATATTCTAGAATTGCCAGTGAAGATTTCCTGTGGGGGTCAAATTGTTAGAGCTGTTGATAAGTCATTGTATAATATTCAGCCAATTTATTTTCATGCCATTACATCAATATCGCCCAACCAGAAGAGAATAAACTCTTCCTGAACCAACTCCTGCTGGCCTTCATACATTCTGACGTTGCTGGTAATAGGCTACACAAGCAGTCAGAAACCTACATTTGTAGTGCAAATTTATCTGACCATTTCTACCGATCTGCGTGCCGGTTATGATTTTCATTTGCACATTTTACTGAAACCGTTTAATTTAATTTATAATAGTAATAATAAATATAATAGTCTTTATCTCAACATCATTATCTGTGATTAGTCTACATTCCATCTAAATGAAAATTATACAAATCTAAAAGTAACTTTTATTGCCAACTATGTAAAAAATAGCCTACATAAAGCCAACAAATAAAAAGTCTGATAGCAAAGGGTCTGAATAATTAAGTAAATAAGGTATTTCTGTTTTTTACCTGTTTTCACTTTGTCATTATGGGCTATTGATGACACCCCTCTGAAACAAGATAGCCTAACCATCAGAAAAATGTCTTCCTTAGCCTACTCCTCCCGCTGCTGCTGGCCTTCGTAAATTCTGATGTTATGCTCCTATAGTTTCTGGTAATAGGCTACACCAGCAGTCGTTATGCTCCTATAGTTTCTGGTAATATGCTACACCAGCAGTCGTTATGCTCCTATAGTTTCTGGTAATAGACTACACCAGCAGTCGTTATGCTCCTATAGTTTCTGGTAATAGGCTACACCAGCAGTCGTTATGCTCCTATAGTTTCTGGTAATAGGCTACACCAGCAGTCGTTATGCTCCTATAGTTTCTGGTAATAGGCTACACCAGCAGTCGTTATGCTCCTATAGTTTCTGGTAATAGGCTACACCAGCAGTCGTTATGCTCCTATAGTTTCTGGTAATAGGCTACACCAGCAGTCAGCAACCTTTTCCATTTGGAGTGCCAATTTATCTGACCATTTCTACTGATCTGGTGCCAGTTAGGATTTTCATATTCACATTTTACTGGAACAGTTTAATTTAATTTATAATAGTAATAATAAATATAATAGTCTTTATCTCAACATCATTATCTGTGATTAATCTACATTCTATCTAAATGAAAATTATACAAATCTAAAAGTAACTTTTATTGCCATTGCCAACTATGTAAAAATAGCCTACATGAAACCAACAAACAAAAACATTTGCAGCCTGCAGGTAGAAAATATCCCGATTTTAAAAATAAATATCCTATATTGGCTGCACATGGCCTGTCAACAAGGAACTTGAAACATTCTATCAACTATCAACTGGGTCCTCCGAATCTTGAAACATTGTATAAAATATTCTGGGCCCTCAGTTTCCTGCGCCAGTGAGTTCTGGACAGACACAGCTGTTGTCTATTTGGGCAAAGGATAAGAAGTAATCAGGTATTTTATGACATTTCCACTGGATCAGAGCATTACATTTTTCCCTTTAATGCTGAGTGGTTATCGAAAGGGCGAGAGCTGGAAATAATTTACAAAAATACTTTGAGCAACTATTGTCATTCGTAATGGATTCTAATAAAATTAGTTGGAGAAGCTGAATCATTTTTTTTTTGAGAAGCTCCACAACTCATTAGTGGTGGTGCGTTAAGACAATCTGAAATACTATCAGACATCCCCAAATGGGCACATTTATAGGCCTACATTTGTGCTCAGGCCAGGTAGACTAGTCCTACTTCTATATGTGTTGTCGGGTAGACTAGTACTACTTCTATATGTGTAACCAGGTAGACTAGTCCTACTTCTATATGTGTAACCAGGTAGACTAGTCCTACTTCTATATGTGTAACCAGGTAGACTAGTCCTACCTCTATATGCGTAATTAGGTAGACTAGTCCTACTTATATATGTGTAACCAGGTAGACTAGTCCTACTTCTATATGTGTAACCGGGTAGACTAGTCCTACTTCTATATGTGTAACCAGATAGACTAGTCCTACTTCTATATGTGTAACCAGGTAGACTAGTCCTACTTCTATATGTGTAACCAGGTAGACTAGTTCTACTTCTATATGTGTAACCAGGTAGACTAGTCCTACTACTATATGTGTAACCAGGTAGACTAGTCCTACTTCTATATGTGTAACCACGTAGACTAGTCCTACTTCTATATGTGTAACCAGGTAGACTAGTCCTACTACTATATGTGTAACCAGGTAGACTAGTCCTACTTCTATATGTGTAACCAGGTAGACTAGTCCTACTTCTATATGTGTAACCAGGTAGACTAGTCCTACTTCTATATGCGTAATTAGGTAGACTAGTCCTACTTATATATGTGTAACCAGGTAGACTAGTCCTACTTCTATATGTGTAACCAGGTAGACTAGTCCTCCTGCTATATGTGTAACCAGGTAGACTAGTCCTACTTCTATATGTGTTGTCGGGTAGACTAGTCCTACTTCTATATGTGTAACCACGTAGACTAGTCCTACTTCTATATGTGTAACCAGGTAGACTAGTCCTACTTCTATATGTGTGTAACCAGGTAGACTAGTCCTACTACTATATGTGTAACCAGGTAGACTAGTCCTACTTCTATATGTGTAACAAGGTAGACTAGTCCTACTTCTATATGTGTAACCAGGTAGACTAGTCCTACTTCTATATGTGTAACCAGGTAGACTAGTCCTACTTCTATATGCGTAATTAGGTAGACTAGTCCTACTTATATATGTGTAACCAGGTAGACTAGTCCTACTTCTATATGTGTAACCAGGTAGACTAGTCCTCCTGCTATATGTGTAACCAGGTAGACTAGTCCTACTTCTATATGTGTTGTCGGGTAGACTAGTCCTACTTCTATATGTGTAACCACGTAGACTAGTCCTACTTCTATATGTGTAACCAGGTAGACTAGTCCTACTTCTATATGTGTGTAACCAGGTAGACTAGTCCTACTACTATATGTGTAACCAGGTAGACTAGTCCTACTTCTATATGTGTAACCAGGTAGACTAGTCCTACTTCTATATGTGTAACCAGGTAGACTAGTCCTACTACTATATGTGTAACCAGGTAGACTAGTCCTACTTCTATATGTGTAACCAGGTAGACTAGTCCTACTTCTATATGTGTAACCAGGTAGACTAGTCCTACTTCTATATGTGTAACCAGGTAGACTAGTCCTACTTCTATATGTGTAACCAGGTAGACTAGTCCTACTTCTATATGTGTAACCAGGTAGACTAGTCCTACTTCTATATGTGTAACCAGGTAGACTAGTCCTACCTCTATATGCGTAATCAGGTGTGTGTCCTTACTCAACATTGACAGGAGTGTTTCAAACGATAGAATGAATAAATTGACAAAACTGACGCATCTTGCGGGGTCAGGTCTGGGTGATCTGCCATGGGTTGTTTCAGTTAGTATCCGTTTGGGTCGGCATGGGGAATTAATCTATTTCTCCATAGTATGTTGTACCGAAGTTGACCGACTGAAAGGAAGTGTAACTTTGACTATAATTAGTGTTTCCTGAAGGAGGGAAACGAGGTACAACACCTGATTGGCCCCACCCCTTCCTGGGTCGGTGAAGAGCGGTATTAAATTGAAGGAATAAATCCAAGCCTCACGCTCATCACCTGTGGAAGACAGGGATTCCAGGAAGGCGTGGATTTGATAGTATGTTGTACCTAGTTTCCCTCCTTCAGGGAACAGTAGTTATAGTCATAACATGTGGATTTAATAGTATGTTGCACCTAGTTTCTCTCCTTCAGGGAACAGTAGTTATAGTCATAACATGTGGATTTGATAGTATGTTGTACCTAGTTTCCCTCCTTCAGGGAACAGTAGTTATAGTCATAACATGTGGATTTAATAGTATGTTGTACCTAGTTTCCCTCCTTCAGGGAACAGTAGTTATAGTCATAACATGTGGATTTAATAGTATGTTGTACCTAGTTTCCCTCCTTCAGGGAACAGTAGTTATAGTCATAACATGTGGATTTGATAGTATGTTGTACCTAGTTTCCCTCCTTCAGGGAACAGTAGTTATAGTCATAACATGTGGATTTAATAGTATGTTGTACCTAGTTTCCCTCCTTCAGGGAACAGTAGTTATAGTCATAACATGTGGATTTAATAGTATGTTGTACCTAGTTTCCCTCCTTCAGGGAACAGTAGTTATAGTCATAACATGTGGATTTGATAGTATGTTGCACCTAGTTTCTCTCCTTCAGGGAACAGTAGTTATAGTCATAACATGTGGATTTGATAGTATGTTGTACCTAGTTTCCCTCCTTCAGGGAACAGTAGTTATAGTCATAACATGTGGATTTGATAGTATGTTGTACCTAGTTTCCCTCCTTCAGGGAACAGTAGTTATAGTCATAACATGTGGATTTGATAGTATGTTGTACCTAGTTTCCCTCCTTCAGGGAACAGTAGTTATAGTCATAACGTTACGCTTGTCATATGATGAACTTCAACTTAAATACTGGATCTTGCAGTGGGACAGTTTTTTGTATTCAGATCTCTGAAATGCTCTCTAACTACGTCACATTTAGTGTCTCCTTATGTTACGCTGGGAAAACAGTTTTCAATCATTTCAGAGTTTGCTAAATCCAATGGTTCTAACCGAAAGTCCCCTTAACTTTATTGACAACACCCAAATGGATACTGTCATTAACGTGGTTTTTCAATAATTACACATAATACTTAATACTGTAGCTGTTTAGTTAGTCACATGTTCAACTATCATCAAGTGATCCAGGAAATTTTCTGAATGACAGTCAAATGACAAACATCACGACATGCAAAAACAACCAGAGTGCTTCTTCATTCATTACTCTGGTAAAGACAGTTATGCCGTGCTCCACGTTGGATCCAAAATACCTAACAAATTGGTGTTTATAATATTATTGTCTGCTTGATTTACAGTAGGGTCCCGTTAGTCTGTTTGGACACAGAGATACATACCTCATAATGTGTAGAGAACTGTTCCTTGATGGATAGGCTATTGTACAACACACAGAGCTATTTTCCTTTATTCAGGACATTTAGAATGACAACACATTACAGAGTAGCCTAGTGGGATTATTCACAAAATTATCTGGTGATCAGGTTATGAAATGTCACGACAAAGACATTTTAGTTTCCATGTTTCGCCTAAAATATTAAATGATTTATAGTCCTAGGTCTATGTTATTGTTAGGTTAAGTTATGGCCAATTTATTAAACACTTAATGTACAAACCCTCAGTTTCAGGCTGATGGCAAAGCTAGCTAAAGTGCATTTTACTGGTTGAAGTGTTTTATAAGTATAAAGCAGTTGATTTGCGACAATAACACAAACATATTAAGCAGGAGATTCAAACGAGCCTTACATTTATATTCCAAAGTAATGTGAAATGCACTCATAAGCAACCTGGAAATGGAGGCTATTATTGCTGTCAGCCTATGAGAACTCCCCTGAGTTTTCCCCCACGGTGGTGAATTAGTGAATAGACACAGAGCTTAATGTGAGTTTCCTTGAGTAGCACTCCTGATCTTGCGCTGTAATATTCAGAATACATTGTGGAAAACTAAAAATTTTGGTCACCATTTTTGTTCCAGGCAGATATACTACATCCATAACTAGTGGTTTCCTCATTAGCAGATATACTACATCCATAACTAGTGGTTTCCTCATTACCAGATATACTACATCCATAACTAGTGGTTTCCTCATTAGCAGATATACTACATCCATAACTAGTGGTTTCCTCATTACCAGATATACTACATCCATAACTAGCGGTTTCCTCATTAGCAGATATACTACATCCATAACTAGTGGTTTCCTCATTACCAGATATACTACATCCATAACTAGTGGTTTCCTCATTACCAAATATACTACATCCATAACTAGTGGTTTCCTCATTACCAGATATACTACATCCATAACTAGTGGTTTCCTCATTACCAGATATACTACATCCATAACTAGCGGTTTCCTCATTAGCAGATATACTACATCCATAACTAGTGGTTTCCTCATTACCAGATAAACTACATCCATAACTAGTGGTTTCCTCATTACCAGATATACTACATCCATAACTAGTGGTATCCTCATTACCAGATATACTACATCCATAACTAGTGGTTTCCTCATTAGCAGATATACTACATCCATAACTAGTGGTTTCCTCATTAGCAGATATACTACATCCATAACTAGCGGTTTCCTCATTACCAGATATACTACATCCATAACTAGTGGTTTCCTCATTAGCAGATATACTACATCCATAACTAGTGGTTTCCTCATTACCAGATATACTACATCCATAACTAGTGGTTTCCTCATTACCAGATATACTACATCCATAACTAGTGGTTTCCTCATTGCCAGATATACTACATCCATAACTAGTGGTTTCCTCATTACCAGATATACTACATCCATAACTAGCGGTTTCCTTATTAGCAGATATACTACATCCATAACTAGCGGTTTCCTCATTACCAGATATACTACATCCATAACTAGTGGTTTCCTCATTACCAAATATACTACATCCATAACTAGTGGTTTCCTCATTACCAGATATACTACAACCATAACTAGTGGTTTCCTCATTACCAGATATACTACATCCATAACTAGTGGTTTTCTCATTACCAGATATACTACATCCATAACTAGTGGTTTTCTCATTACCAGATATACTACATCCATAACTAGTGGTTTCCTCATTACCAGATATACTACATCCATAACTAGTGGTTTCATCATTACCAGATGTACTACATCCATAACTAGTGGTTTCCTCATTACCAGATATACTACATCCATAACTAGTGGTTTCCTCATACCAGATATACTACATCCATAACTAGTGGTTTCCTCATTACCAGATATACTACATCCATAACTAGTGGTTTCCTCATTACCAGATATACTACATCCATAACTAGTGGTTTCCTCATTACCAGATATACTACATCCATAACTAGCGGTTTCCTCATTACCAGATATACTACATCCATAACTAGCGGTTTCCTCATTACCAGATATACTACATCCATAACTAGCGGTTTCCTCATTACCAGATATACTACATCCATAACTAGCGGTTTCCTCATTACCAGATATACTACATCCATAACTAGTGGTTTCCTCATTACCAGATATACTACATCCATAACTAGTGGTTTCCTCATTAGCAGATATACTACATCCATAACTAGTGGTTTCCTCATTACCAGATATACTACATCCATAACTAGTGGTTTCCTCATTACCAGATATACTACATCCATAACTAGTGGTTTCCTCATTACCAGATATACTACATCCATAACTAGTGGTTTCCTCATTAGCAGATATACTACATCCATAACTAGTGGTTTCCTCATTACCAGATATACTACATCCATAACTAGTGGTTTCCTCATTACCAGATATACTACATCCATAACTAGTGGTTTCCTCATTACCAGATATACTACATCCATAACTAGTGGTTTCCTCATTACCAGATATACTACATCCATAACTAGTGGTTTCCTCATTAGCAGATATACTACATCCATAACTAGTGGTTTCCTCATTACCAGATATACTACATCCATAAACTAGTGGTTTCTTCATTACCAGATATACTACATCCATAACTAGCGGTTTCCTCATTAGCAGATATACTACATCCATAACTAGTGGTTTCCTCATTACCAGATAAACTACATCATAACGTAGTGGTTTCCTCATTACCAGATATACTACATCCATAACTAGTGGTATCCTCATTACCAGATATACTACATCCATAACTAGTGGTTTCCTCATAGCAGATATACTACATCCATAACTAGTGGTTTCCTCATTAGCAGATATACTGACATCCATAACTAGCGGTTTCCTCATTACCAGATATACTACATCCATAACTAGTGGTTTTCCTCATTAGCAGATATACTACATCCATAACTAGTGGTTTCCTCATTACCAGATATACTACATCCATAACTAGTGGTTTCCTCATTACCAGATATACTACATCCATAACTAGTGGTTTCCTCATGCCAGATATACTACATCCATAACTAGTGGTTTCCTCATTACCAGATATACTACATCCATAACTAGCGGTTTCCTCATTACCAGATATACTACATCCATAACTAGCGGTTTCCTCATTACCAGATATACTACATCCATAACTAGTGGTTTCCTCATTACCAGATATACTACATCCATAACTAGTGGTTTCCTCATTACCAGATATACTACATCCATAACTAGTGGTTTCCTCATTACCAGATATACTACATCCATAACTAGTGGTTTCCTCATTACCAGATATACTACATCCATAACTAGTGGTTTCCTCATTACCAGATATACTACATCCATAACTAGTGGTTTCCTCATTACCAGATATAACATCCATAACTAGTGGTTTCTCATTACCAGATGTACTACATCCATAACTAGTGGTTTCCTCATTACCAGATATACTACATCCATAACTAGTGGTTTCCTCATTACCAGATATACTACATCCATAACTAGTGGTTTCCTCATTACCAGATATACTACATCCATAACTAGTGGTTTCCTCATACCAGATATACTACATCCATAACTAGCGGTTTCCTCATTACCAGATATACTACATCCATAACTAGCGGTTTCCTCATTACCAGATATACTACATCCATAACTAGCGGTTTTCCTCATTACCAGATATACTACATCCATAACTAGCGGTTTCCTCATTACCAGATATACTACATCCATAACTAGCGGTTTCCTCATTACCAGATATACTACATCCATAACTAGCGGTTTCCTCTATTACAGATATACTACATCCATAACTAGTGGTTTCCTCAATTAGCAGATATACTACATCCATAACTAGTGGTTTCCTCATTACCAGATATACTACATCCAAACTAGTGGTTTCCTCATTACCAGATATACTACATCCATAACTAGTGGTTCTCATTACCAGATATACTACATCCATAACTAGTGTTTCCTCATTACCAGATATACTACATCCATAACTAGTGGTTTCCTCATTAGCAGATATACTACATCCATAACTAGTGGTTTCCTCATTACCAGATATACTACATCCATAACTAGTGGTTTCCTCATAGCAGATATACTACATCCATAACTAGTGGTTTCCTCATTACCAGATATACTACATCCATAACTATTGGTTTCCTCATTACAGATATACTACATCCATAACTAGTGGTTTCCTCATTACCAGATATACTACATCCATAACTAGTGGTTTCCTCATTACCAGAGATACTACATACCATAACTAGTGGTTTTCCTTCATTACCAGATTACTACATCCATAACTAGTGGTTTTCCTCATTACCAGATATACTACATCCATAACTAGTGGTTTCCTCATTACCAGATATACTACATCCATAACTAGTGGTTTCATCATTACCAGATTTACTACATCCATAAGTGGTTTTCTCAACCCATAACTAGTGGTTTCCTCATTACCAGATATACTACATCCATAACTAGTGGTTTCCTCATAACCAGATATACTACATCCATAACTAGTGGTTTCCTCATTACCAGATATACTACATCCATAACTAGTGGTTTCCTCATTACCAGATATACTACATCCATAACTAGTGGTTTCCTCATTACCAGATATACTACATCCATAACTAGCGGTTTCCTCATTACCAGATATACTACATCCATAACTAGCGGTTTCCTCATTACCAGATATACTACATCCATAACTAGCGGTTTCCTCATTACCAGATATACTACATCCATAACTAGCGGTTTCCTCATTACCAGATATACTACATCCATAACTAGCGGTTTCCTCATTACCAGATATACTACATCCATAACTAGTGGTTTCCTCATTACCAGATATACTACATCCATAACTAGTGGTTTCCTCATTAGCAGATATACTACATCCATAACTAGTGGTTTCCTCATTACCAGATATACTACATCCATAAATAGTGGTTTCCTCATTACCAGATATACTAATCCATAACTAGTGGTTTCCTCATTAGCAGATATACTACATCCATAACTAGTGGTTTTCCTCATTACCCAGATATACTACCTCCATAACTAGTGGTTTCCTCATACCAGATATACTACATCCATAACTAGTGGTTTCCTCATTAGCCAGATATACTACAATCCCTAACTAGTGGTTTCCTCATTAGCCAGATTATTTTTTTTAACTACATCCATAACTTAGTGGTTTCCTCATTACCAGATCTACTACATCCATCACTAGTGGTTTCCTCATTAGCCAGATATACTACATCCATAACTAGTGGTTTCCTCATTAGCCAGATTATACTACATCCAGAACTAGTGGTTTCCTCATTACCAGATCTACTACATCCAATAACTAGTGGTTTTCATCATTTACCAGCTATACTACAATCCATAACTAGTGGTTTTTTCCTCATTACCCAGATATTACTACATCCATAACTAGTGGTTTCCATCATTACCAGATATACTACATCCATAACTAGTGGTTTCCTCATTACCAGATATACTACATCCATAACTAGTGGTTTCCTCATGACCAGATATAATACATCCATAACTAGCGGTTTCCTCATGACCAGATATACTACATCCATAACTAGTGGTTTCCTCATTACCAGATATACTACATCCATAACTAGTGGTTTCCTCATTACCAGATATACTACATCCATAACTAGTGGTTTCCTCATTACAGATTATACATCCATACTAGTGGTTTCCTCATTAGCAGGGAGGAGTTTTCTACAATCAAATAATATGTGCTTTGCCCTCGTGCTGCAATTTTAGCAAACACAGAAAGGGGCCTATATTATTGACCAAAAGTCATCTGGCACACTGCTTAGAGTTTCAACAACATGAATAACTTATTTCTAGCCTACAATCATTGATGTTACTACTAATGTGAAAGCAAGACAAACTATGACTATTCTTGCTCATTTTAAGACGATTGTTAAATAATGTTAACATTCATTACAGACGTCAATTGCTGTACAACATCATGGCTACGCTGTTGGCATCACCTTTTATAGTGGATTACCGCTGTTGTGGGACTAATCATCTGTCTGACTTTGTTGTTCACACAGGAGAGATAAGGGACCATCGTGGATCCTCTGGGGAGCCTCAACAACCTCATGATGCTGACGAGGCAGAGAAGAGTCTCTCCACATCAGAACACCTCAAGAAACACCTGCAGAGATCCACAGGGAGGAGAACTCATTGCTGCTCTGACTGTGGGAAGAGATTCACCTCCTCATCAGACATTAAAATTCATCAGAGAATCCACACAGGAGAGAAACCTTATAGCTGTGGGAAATGTGGGAAGAGATGTACTACATCTAGCAATCTGACTGTACACCAGAGAACACACACAGGAGAGAGACCTTACAGCTGTGATCAATGTGGGGAGAGTGTTACTACATCTAGCAGTCTGACTGTACACCAGAGAACACACACAGGAGAGAAACCTTATAGCTGTGGTCAATGTGGGAAGAGTTTTACAACATCTATCCAGCTGACATTACACCAGAGAACACACACAGGAGAGAAACCTTATAGCTGTGATCAATGTGGGAAGAGTTTTACAACATCTATCCAGCTGACATTACACCAGAGAACACACACAGGAGAGAAACCTTATAGCTGTGATCAATGTGGGAAGAGTTTTACAACATCTGGCCAGCTGACATCACACAAGAGAACACACACAGGAGAGAAACCTTATAGCTGTGGTCAATGTGGGAAGAGTTTTACTCAGTCAACCAACCTGACTCTACACCAGAGAATACACACAGGAGAGAAACCTTATAGCTAGTGGTCAATGTGGGAGAGTTTTGGTGGCATCTAGCACTCTGACTCTACACCGAGAAATACACACAGTAGAGAAACCTTATAGCTGTGGTCAATGTGGGAAGAGTTTTGGTGCATCTAGCACTCTGATTCTACACCAGAGAATACACACAGGAGAGAAACCTTATAGCTGTGGTCAATGTGGGAAGAGTTTTGGTGCATCTAGCACTCTGACTCTACACCAGAGAATACACACAGGAGAGAAACCTTATAGCTGTGGTCAATGTGGGAAGAGTTTTGGTGCATCTAGAACTCTGACTCTACACCAGAGAACACACACAGGAGAGAAACCTTATAGCTGTGGTCAATGTGGGAAGAGTTTTGGTGCATCTAGAACTCTGACTATACACCAGAGAACACACACAGGAGAGAAACCTCATATCTGTGATTTGTGTGACAAGAGATACTATGATAAAAGATATCTGATCAAACATCAGAAAATACATGGGGTTGTTTCATGATATCAATGAAATAATGTCACAATGTAGAATGTTTTAACATTGTAGTAGGAGTATTTTAATGATGTCACAATGTAGAATGTTTTAACATTGTAGAAGGAGTATTTTAATGAGTTTCACAATGTAGAACCCTAAACGTTTGCCCCATTCAATTGATTTCAGCGTAATATGGATATTAGCCTCAGGAAAAAATCCAGGCTCTGAATTGAAAGAGTACTATTTATGTGATTTAACAAAAGTGACTAACACAAAAATAGCTGTTACACCATGTTGGTGACCCACTTGAATCAAAATGCAAACACCTCAAAATGTAGCGAGCTGTTTTCTACAAGTTGTCCTCTAACCAGTGATGTACACATTATTCCAGATTCCGTGTGGTTTTTCAGCTGTCATTTTTAACAGGACATCCAACCTCATCTCCCTCCTCTAGCACAATTGTTTCAACGTGATATCGATGGGTGATGACAAATAAGTGTTGGTTCCTTTGTTTAGTGACCCCTAAATTTAAATGCATCACTCCAAAATGTAGCTAACTGTCTTCTGCAGGTTGTCCTCTAACCAGTGAGCTAAAATATATCTCCCATTTCCATGTGTTTTTTAGTTGTGTTTCAAAATGTCATTCAAAAGACGTTGAAAATAAGACTATTCCTGACTATTTTTTAGTTGTGTTCGTTTCAACATCACGTACATCCTGATTTCCCCCCTAATCGATATCAGTGATTTATACATATTACTTTATGTTCTATATTATACATACAAAACATATTAAC
Organism: Salvelinus namaycush; assembly: GCF_016432855.1. Classification (NCBI taxonomy): domain Eukaryota; kingdom Metazoa; phylum Chordata; class Actinopteri; order Salmoniformes; family Salmonidae; genus Salvelinus; species Salvelinus namaycush. The sequence continues at coordinate 106,458 of NW_024061592.1, forward strand.
AAACATTTGGTTTGATATTTCCTATTTCCAATTCATGTAACATTTAGTAATCATAATTATTTATGCAATCAACTGACAATTTTCGGGTATAAAATTGACGTAGAATATCAGGGTTCATGTTCAGATGTGCCAACCCAAATGTACTAGAGCATTGGGGACTGAGACTTCCTGTCTTTAGTTTGGTGTGGGTTTTCTTTTGTTTGCCTCTTCTTGGGGCAGATTTAGTGGGTCTCATGGTGGGTGTCTTTTAGGTCCCAGTTGTTGTTACTAGTCAACTTTCAGTGGAACACTGAGAGCAAAACTGCAACATTTGTTATAATACTTTTATTGCATCAAATGGTTGTTTTTATGCAACAGAATAGATGGTTCTTAGAACTATTGTGTCTGTGTTCTACTGAGGATAGGCCTCTGGGAGAAACACTGACAGGAGATTTACAATGTCTTTTGGGTGATAAAACCTGAAGAGACCGCATTTCAGAGCATGAGTTAATGTTTCTGTTCTATATGGTACCAGGGAGAGATGACCCCAGGGCCAGACCCTGGTCTCTACACAAAGAGTACTGTTTTTACAGCAGATACTGTCTGCTGTGAATTATAAGTATCTTTTATACAAATCTTAACCTTGTGACCCGTTCTATACATCTGTTGTTTGTCATGTAGGTTGAAAGGGGTGTATCTTGGCTATAAAAGACCTTTGTACTTTGTCTCATGGCTCTCAATGAATCTTCTGGGGTGATTCGTCAACCAGCCATCATTATCGTAGAGCACTCAATTGATTCACTTTATATGTGTGTGTTGTATTGACCTGCTCCCTTATTAATAAGTGAAGTAAAGATTAGTTGTAAGAATAACTCTGACTTGTGTGATAAGTTTTGACTCCTCATTTGATATTAAAGACTTAACAACCACATTTGGTGATGGGATGTGAATCTTCACTTGGTGACCGCTTCTGACGATCTGGGTAATCGTGCACTTGGGATCTCAGGGAAACCACACTTCGGAACGGAGCAGAATGGACCCACCTTTGATCTGAGAGGCAGTGAGCCGAGTGGATACCACATCTCGAACGTAGTTTAAAAAAAGGAAAAAGTGTGTATTCCTGTGTGGAGGGGGCACCTTGGAGGTGTGAAGAGGGCTTAGCCAGCTATCTGTGTGAACTGATGAAAACTGGAATCTGTGTTTACTAGTTAAGACCTGTATGATATAGTATAAGCTAGTAAGGTGCACCTGTAATTATTCCCAGTATGAGAGGAGTTGCTAATGTATTAATTAAACCTAGCAAGTTAGAGTGAAAACAATGTGGCTGATTAGCTGTTGATGTTGAAGAAGTGTCCGTCCACTAGATTATACGTCACAGTGGCAGAATCACCTGAAATACGCACATCGCCATCTGCTGACTGGAGTTGGTATCGCAGTTGAGAAAATACTTTCAGACAAAAAGCTAAATAGCGACTGCATCTAAAAGAACAACGACTCCCTTTGAAAAAGGGCGATGTGGCATCAGAAACATTTATTATAGTGTAAAAATGGTACTGCAAAGTGCAGCTAAATAGAATAATTTGGTCGTACCCACTCAGCACGTGACGTCCAAGGACGTCGAATTATGGGCAATATCAGGTCTGTCTGTTGTGGCTGCTATTTTGCCCTAAAATAGTCATCCCTAAAGGGGCTGTGTATAACTATGTAAATGTCCTCTCGGACAAGGTAACTTTTATCAATATACACTCTGAAAACGTAAAGGTTCCTGGGTATCCTTTGGGGGTTTTCAAATTGAAACTGTGGGGGAACCCCTAAAAGTTATTCAAGAACCTTTTGTGGGAACCCGTATAAGTTCATTGAAGAACCCCTTATCATGGTTCCTCAAAGAACCTTTTGGGGTTCATTTTTTAAACTCCCTGTCCACCCTCCCTGCATTACAAAAACATATTTAATAACAATATTGATTTAAATAATTAATTGTTATTTAGTGGCACCACAAATGTGAATTAAATATTTACCAGAACAATTTACCAAACAAAACACATTACAAAATTGCAACATTTCTGTAGACATGTCAGACCATAAGAAATAATACATTTACTTTGTATAGTGCTTTTCATGACATTTAAAAAATATATAAATAATGATGTACAATAAAAACAACATACATTAAAAATGAATCATAGGTAAACTATCAATATTGTAGACTTGATGCTAAATACAGATTTTTCAGCTTTAGTGTGTATATCGTATCCACTTAGTTATGTTAGGAAGTTAGCCATCTTTATGACCGGCCCTGGTAACTTCACCCAACTTCTCTTCTCCCAGAACACAGTAACTTAACAACATAAGTGTTTTTCTGACATTTTGGGGAAATTAGGGAAAATAGAAAAAATACAGCCCTAGCAGAGCCCCAAGTCCCATGGGGACGTCCTCGAGGGCGTGGATGGTCTCCTCATCAAAGGCCAGCGGGATTTCACTCTCATGGTGAAATGGATTTCCGCCGATGTGCAGTAAAGGAGTGAAGAGCGGTGAAATCTGTGTCAACAAAAGTAAGAAAAGATTAAAACACATACAATTAACAAAGAACAGAACAAATGTTCAGCTGTAGTTTTAGATCAGCATGCACACCTATGTTTATGAAGAAACAGATGATTGGTGCATAGGCATACCTTGTCACGGACATAAGGCCACTCGGGTCCTCATTGAAGAGGTTGGGCAAGAGCAGGATCGCTGCTGTGGTCTCCAGTCCTAGTAAAGTAAAGCAATTATATTACTACAGTTGCTAATTTTATTACAAAATACATTAGAGAAAGGGAAGGAATAAGAGCAAATACCTCTTCTGTATTGTCCTTCAGGGACTGTCAAAATAGCAGGATGATGTCCTCACCCCTGCCTCGCCTCTCTACCTCTGATAGTCCTTGAATTATCTTTATGTCTATATCCATTCCATGGACTTGATTCATTTCTGAGAACATCTGAAAAGATAATTTGCACACATTTGTATGCTAATAGATGTCAGTTTGTATTGACTGCTATGTAGGTTAAATGTACACTTCAAATGCAGCTGTCCTACAACATATCTGTACCTTCTTCTTGATCCCAATTGCATTGTGTCCATGTTCTGTCCTATAAGAATTTCAAAGGAATAGAAAATGTGTCAAAGAATAGTCTTACAAGCATTTAAATATATATATTAAATGAATATTGAAAGATAAATGGCATCGACATACAATATAATGTAAAATAGAAGAACATATTGGAGAAGCACTAGCCAATACAGTACTGCCATACAGTAACAGTACTGCCATACAGGCCTAATATCACATTTCAAGATATCTTTGTTCACAAATTGTTCAATATTTTATCAGGCTGACTTGAAAGATTATACGCAACATTTTGCTGCGTGGCAATACTGTGTTTGGATTCTGAAGGGCATTTATACAAAAGAGGTAGTCTAGACACTGTATTAATACCATTATGCATTTGAATCCCATCTACAGCTACCATCTAAGATATTAATTTCCCTCCACAAGGGGGCGGACATGTAACGTTTCCAAAATGGGATAGTATTGTACATGTAACGTTTCCAAAATGGGATAGTATTGTACATGTAAAGTTTCCAAAATGGGATAGTATTGTACATGTAACGTTTCCAAAATGGGATAGTATTGTCCATGTAACGTTTCCAAAATGGGATAGTATTGTCCATGTAACGTTTCCAAAATGGGATAGTATTGTCCATGTAACGTTATGCCCCCTTGTGAGTTAATAGTATTGCATGCTGTAGCAGGTTATATAAAGAGGAAGACCTCCATTGACGATTCAGTTCGTTGTAACATCTCGTCTGGACAGGTCACCGTCCTTAGTTAGTTAGTTAGTTAACGTTAGCTAGTTCATTTATGAAAACGATATACAATATATGGGAAAGAATATAGTTGAGGGAAATAATCCAAACCTAGTTGTGCCTAGTTAGGACATAACGTTAGCTAGCTAGATAACGGTACTGTACTGTAGCTCATACAACGCTGACGGTCAAACCCGGCTTTCTAATATTTACGGTAATTAACTATAGTAACGTTATGGAAGCTATTCACAGAAAACCATCATTGTCTTCGTTATTCATTATTAGTATGTTATATTATTATATAAATTATTTCGAGACATATTCAGAGCCAAACATCAACCCAATCATTTTAACTGTTGTCACATCCAAACTTGTCACCATCGTTTTCAGTTGTAATTGCGAAGTTCCCGGAAGAAGTCCAGCAACAACGGAGGTTCCTCGATGAACCCACCTTCTAACAAGTTCTTGAAGAACCTTTTGGGGCTGTTTT